>NC_135865.1:595000-842500 GCF_031162955.1 Sander vitreus | reverse complement strand
CAGTACAGCTGAGTGTGTGTCAGTTTAGTATAATACACTCTGTACTACAAAACACTCTGTAATATATAATACACTTTGTACTTTGTGTATAAGAAAGGCTCCAGACTGAGGCGATCAGGGCCCTGCTGAAACGTGATAGTGTGCAATCACATAGGTATGGCTGTAATTTCTGCTCCTGCTTGATTGTAATTGCCAGCTTGGCCCTTCACGATGCTCACCCCGCACACAGATGCGCATCTTCTGGGGGAAAACCAAGCAGCGTGCCTCGGCGACTTCTGCCCCTGTCTGTTATCAGCTTCTCATCGTCGGAGCACACACACTGATGATGAGTCATCATCATCATAGTCTGAGACAATGATGGAATTCAAACTACAAAGTATGTGTGCCCCTCCCACAATCAGCATCATATTAGGAGTCGAGGTTTGGACCATTTGAATGATAAGAATAATAATTCCGTAAATATATAGTGTCTGATGAGAGCGTATGTGATTTCATGACTAAATTGACTAAATAAAGTGAGGTTAAAGTGAGCTGAGTGTGGAAGTACTAGTAGTTGTATTCTTAGGTTTAGCAGAGAGGCCCGCAGGCACTGAGAGAATAGAGAATAATGTGATAATTTTATTCTTTTAACAATACCACAGTGAAAAACCAAAGAACGGGAGAGCTTTTTGGAACTATCTGAAAATAAGACGGTGCTCTTTGGTAGGAAAAAAACCCAAGGCAAAAAGGTAAAATGCCTTCATTACATCTGGCTCGTTCTAAATAGAATCAGATTAAAACATCACTTTAACACGTTTCGGCACCCAGCCTTCTTCGATGCTAACAATACCACAATTTCAAAATACTCTATTACAAAAAAGTGTAATATCTTAGTAATGTGAGCAAAGTGTAGTAAGCATAGGTTCATGCTAAATAAATAGAAAAGTACAGAAAATAAACACGAAATACATGCAGGAAAAAGGCAAAACGTTGTTTCTCAGGAAATGAAAAAAGCTCATTTGACAAAAAATTAATAAGCTATTTTTCGCAAACAAAGTCAGACAAAATCGCCTCGTAAATGTTTAAATGTTTTGTCAAACCCACAGGCAGACTGATTTATGGAAAAGAAATGATAAAATATGGAGATTCAAGGTTTCTGCCTGACAGCGACGACACATAGTAGTACTGTACTGATATCTTAGCATTCAAGCATTTTATTAGTGTAGCTGATCATTACGGGGAGCAAACTTGAACTACTTTACTTTATATACTGTGTTAAATACTCCTACTTTACTTTGTAAACTGCCTGATTGTTGACATTTAACATGTATCATATTTTTCTCCATGCACCTGCGGCCTTGTCTTCCTCTCGTGTACAAAAGTCCCTTTGGACAAAAGTGTCTGCCGAAACATGAATACGCGTAAAGGTACATGTAAATATTAGTAGAAGCAGTGGTTAGTGCATTAGTAATAGTAGGTACAGTAGCTTTTATTTAAATTATTGGGTCAGGGACAGTGCACATTACAGGCTGCTATGTAACGTCTGCAACAGAGCTTTGATTCTCTGGCCAAACCTGATTGCGCCAAATTTCCCAGTGATATAATAATATATATATATTTATATATATATGTATTTTTTTAAATGCAAACCTTAGTATAGTCTGTGCACCGTAATGAATAATGCATGGGCTGTGTAACACTGTGTGTGACCAAATGTTATACACTGTTAGAAAAGTCTGTAGAAATACAGGCTAATATTCTGTGTTATTATGAAGGAATTAACTGGAATTAAGGAATTTCTGTAATCATTTTTCACATGTGTTTTTCCAGATTAAATTTTTTTTGGATTAACAGAAATGTTAAAAGAAAATGTCTGTTTAAAGGTACAAAGGATATACTGTCATCTACAGATTTCTTCCAGTTTTGGATTAACAGAAATGTATGTAATGTAAATGTAAATTTATCTTCTGCCAGGACATTATCCGTTTTTCAACAGATTTTGTTTTTTTCTCACAGTGTATAATCTCTATTTAATATGGCATAACGAGTTTTTGGGGGCTGTGGCTAACATTCGGGAAAGGCGGAGATTGTGTCATAAATGTTCATCTGTTACTTCATCTTTTCATCTGTTACCGCACTGAAAAGACTTCAGCTTGTAATACGTATATTTGTGGTGGCAATGTTTTTGGGCCCGATCACAGCTGTAGTCTATAGTAACTGGACAGATGTTTCATAGTCACCCTAAAAAGGAATACAAGCTCAAAATGAAAGTATGGAATGGATGCCAACTAAGTATTCAAAGTATTAGCATAAATGGGAATAATCCTGGGGCCCCTTTTTGCAATATCGGGACCCAATTTGATTCCACTTTTATTCATGCATGTACTTATGCATTGATTTTGCCTATGCCGGTCTTTATTTGGTTATTGTATGCATACTGCTGGACATTTTTGGGTTTTGGTTTCTTGGCTTGGGGTTAAGACAAATTGGACATGCTTGTACCTCTCCCCCCCTTGCCTTGTGTGTGTGTGTGTGTGTGTGTGTGTGTGTATGTGAGTATGCTTGTTTGTGTCGTTTGTATTTTGGGTGTTCATTTTTATATATCGTTTTTTCATATGTTGCCAAAAAACGTCAATAAAAACAATCTTTAAAAAGAAAAAAATGCGGTAGAAGTATGGAAACAGTTTCTAAGCACGCTGACCAATAATAAAAAAGGGAATTGTAAAGTTATATAATCAATGTCTCAATGCAAGACGTGCATGGAGGAACATCAGGGCATACTGGCATGCAACAGTGGTTAGTACTTGTTCAGTAGTAGTAGTAGTAGTAGTAGCAGTAGTTGAGTTGAGTAGTATTAGTAGTATTTGGCTGCTGAGATTAATCCAAGCGGACAGAGGCTAGAGGACCAACCGATAAGATGGATTCCCAAGTTTCAGCGGAGAAAATAGGTCAACCGTTTTTAATGCGCGTGAACTTTTGACCTGCGTGAAGTGGAGCCACTGTTTCAACAAAAGACTGACAAAACTCACCCTGCCGTGATTTAATTATGCTGCTTAACATCACTTGTATTCCTTTTTTTGAATGACTTCTACAAAATACAATAAAGCGAGTTGGGCCGTTTGAGTGAGGAGACGGTAAAAGATGGATCTGTGAATCTCTCGCGGCAGGAGCTGTTTGACGTCTAATTAGAACAGAGATCTAATTAGATTTCCTTTCTGTTATTTCATTGTACAGAAATCTCTCCGTCTCCACTGCTTCCTGCTTTGTCACAACAGAAAAGAGGCTTATAGTTTGTTTTTTCTCGGGGCTGTTTGCGTCACGTCTTTACGCCACGCCTCTGACCTTGTTTTCTGTTTGCCGTCCACAGCAAACCTCCATTTAATAAGGGCAAGCGGCTGCTCTCTCTGTGTACACAAAACAAGATGGCGGCGTACAGTACCTTGCATTTTGCCCATCTCTTGCACATCTTCTTTCTTTTTAGACAAAGACTGAGCCAACTTGATGGGGGTTTCTGTCACAACTGCGGTGCCTTTTTTTGTGTGTGTGTGTGTTATTTCTACTCCGCACCGTTACAGGATGTCACACACACACAGCCTCCGCGAATCTTCAACTATTCCGCCACAAAGGTGAATTGAAAATGAACTAAATCTGAGTCCTACCGTTGATGACACCGAATCAAATTCACCAAAAACGCACTTTGGGCTGTGCGTCCGTCTCCTGTGTTTGCCTCGCCCGTGTGTTTTTTTAAGTGCTATTTCAAGCCCCGGCTCTCTCTCTCTCTCTGTGCGGCGGGGCTCATAATATCAGATTGCACAGCCGGTCCTTGGCCAAATGTGAATTTTATACTCTAGTGACCACAGGCTTTACACTTTCATTAGCTCACATTCTCCTCAGCAGTGCAAATGCCATGTCGTTGGTGAAGGAGGGGGTGGGCAGGGGGCCAGGGGGGGCAGGGGGAGAGGGGTCGCTGAGTGATCCTGATGGGGTAGTGGATGGGAGGAGGGCTGGATGAGGAAAAAGAGCTTCCGGAAAGCACAGTTTGCCTGGAGGCGTGGGCCGCATCTCGGGCCACTCTGGAGAAGGAAAACTAAAAAAATCCAAAAATGGGCCTCATCGAGCACATTTTGCTGACATCCAAACTTAGCAACAGAAACAAAACCCAGGTTGTTGTTTTTTTTTTTATAAAGAGAAGATAAGATAAGATAGAACTGCACTGTGTGTTCACACGGAAGATGTTCTTGCATCGTCTGCTCCATCAACCAACAGATAAAATTAAAAAAAAACATTAAAAAAAACATCCGTATGGTCACCCAACAAACATCTGACAAACACACACAGACACCAAACATGTGATATTATTGAATCAGTATTTTCACAGAATGTGGCAAAAATGATCTATTTCAAAGCCTTTCATCCTTAGCTACACAGCTTTCCTCCAAATCTACCTTTTGAGAAATATTATTTTTTCCGAGCTGTCTCATTAAGAAGCCCTGTGCCCCTCTGGAACATCATGTTTCATTGAGCCTGGGATAAGATATGATATGATATGAAACCACCTCTTAACAGTGTTGCCTGTTTTATTTATCTTTAAAGCTCTTCTTATTTTTCTCGCTTGCTTTTCTGACTCCGATGCATTCAGTAAAAGAAAACAAATCAACAAGAGAAGCGCACATGTGAGGATCGGCAAATGGAGGGGTTGGCCAGAGAGGAACGAAAATGGTTTGTGTCAGCGCTCCCCCTGAGAGATGAAAGCAAATGCTGGCTGTGTCTTAAGCTATTAGGGTAAGGAGCCCCCCCCCCGCTCTCTGCCAGACATGGACAGACAGAAAATACCGCTTCGCTCAAAGCTGCCCTTTCTCACTTGAGAGACTGCAATGCTACATATTTGCAGTGGTGGAATGTAACTAAGTACATTTACTCCAGTACTGTACTGAAATTCATATGAGTCTTTTCTTTTCATGTCACTTTCTACTTCTACTCCACTACATTTCAGAGAGAAATATTGTACTTTTTACTCAACTACATTCATCTGTTACAGCTTTAGTTACTAGTTACTTTAGTTACTCCACTTCATTCATCTGACAACTTTAGTTACTAGTTACTTCACACATTAAGATTACTGCCCACAAAACACATGTAGTTTATAAAATATGATGTTTTATTCTAAATGAAACTAGCCAACAATATAACGGCCTACAAGTCCAGCTGAGATTATGAGACCATTAAACACACAACTGTTCAACTGGATCCTTTACACTTTCTAAAATGGGAGGATTGTTCTGCATTGAGTACTTTTACTTTTAATACTTTAAGTACATTTTAACGATGATACTTACATACTTTTACTTAAAGTCACTATATGAATCTAAGTTATTACCGCGTTGGTTGCTACAAAAATCTCTTAATGCTTTGGCTCATGACCCAGTGACAGTGATACCAGGTAGCTCACGATACATCCAAAGTAGACTAAGTTACCGTATGCAGCACTTGAAATGCAACGATGCATCTGTAACTTATTCTCTTATGTAAATGAATGATTTTCTGTCTGAGCAAAACATTCATGGCAACTATATGACCTCCCGGTAACACTAACTCCTAGACCTTTAGGACAGCAGGTGTGGTAAAAACACTACCACTTTTGTCCCAAGGGGCCGCAAACTGAAAACTGAAAGTTACATATAGCCACTTTAAGTAACATGTTTAATGCATGACTTTTACCTGTAACAGAGTTTTTTTTTTTAAGCAGTGTGGTATTAGTACTTTTACTTGAGTAAAGGATCTCAATACTTCTTCCACTGTTGACTTTTTGCCCCCGCTGTGTTTCCAATTATCTGTTGGCTGGACTGTGGCGGCCGGGGCTGATCTAACCATGCAGTGACATCTCCGTCAGCTCCGTTGGGGTCAGGTGGATGACAGCACAGAGTTGGCATCTTCTTGTCAACACTTGTCAACCGCGTCCTCTTGTTTTTGTAACAAACCCCGGGGTTCTGCTGAACAGGTCTGCGCAGACAGCACAGAACAAGGAAGAAGCACGACATGCAGGAGGCGGTTTCAAGTGCGCTGTCCACCAGGGGCGAGGCACATACAGGCCACTTCCTTGTGAAGGTTTGTATATTTGAGTTCTTTTTCTCTTTGCGGTGAAGAGGAGCGGGTTCATGCAGAGGGCAGTGATTACAGATTTGAATTGAGTTAAAATGGGAACATCTTCGGGGCACACTCTGACCTGTCAGCCTCATTTCCTCCAGTGGATCCGATGAGTGCGGCTGTGCCAGTGTTCACAACGCCCATCCCTCCTTCTTTTTCCTTCCAACTACTTCTCTGTTTATCTGTTTGCACGCGCGCATTCCTCCCCTCTGTGCTAGCCCTGCCAGGTCAGGTTTGGCATACAGAGACACACAAACACACAAATATACACACACACACACACACACACAAACACACACATGTACACACACACACACACACACACACACACACACACACACACACACACGCACGCACATGTACACACACACACACACACACACACACACTCACTCACTCACTCTGTCCATTGTCAGCAGTGCCGAGAGCAGATTTGCTCTCTAAACTAATGGCCCGTTATGTGAAACAGACCTGATTACTGGCTGACAGAAGGAATTAAGGCCGTCCAGGGCCAAACGAGTGCGCCAGCATCCATGACCGGGCACAACCACGTAGGGTGAATTTTATTTATACTGCACGCAGTAAACATGCATTTGAGTCCTTCATGAGCAGGAGAAACAGAGAAAAGAAAGATGTACTGCTTTCAGTGTAATTGACGTTGGTGGTGTGTCATGTTGATTTGACTTTTTCTAAGGGTTTGATAGTAATTTATCAAATTGGGGATGTGAGAGACGGGGATGGATTTTCTAATAAAATTCAGACTAAAATGAATGAAATGTGTATTTATAGTTCTATAACAGCAGAGGAGAGTGTGTTTGCTCTTTCCAAAGCCCACCGTGTGTATCTATAAAGACGGGCAAAGAGGACATTTCAGGTTTTGCATTAACAATAAATGAAGGAATGGATTTGTAAACTCCACTTTCAGAGTCAAAGTCAACTTTTCGAGTTTACATAACTCATACACGTAGCTTCAAACTTCAAAGACTTTTGAATGACAGGTTTAAATTGTGAAATATGTAGAAATGCTCATATTTAACATTAATAAAGTTGAGAACGGACACAAACACAGAAACGACTTCATATATTGGCTTTTATGGTGCGTTCAAATTTTGGCTTCTATTATTATGTCAACATTTTTTTTATATCCATCTATCGGTTGTAGAGAGATTACATTGCTCTTTGTTTATTAAAAATGAGGGAGGCAACCAAATATACAAACAAACGTTATCTTATCTCCAAATCTCAGTGATAATTTGCAGCATATTCCATAAATACCAACGGTTCTTTTACAGGAAAACTGTGCAGACTTTAAAAAAAACAAAAAACACAAAGATTTCTCTTACAGATTTATAACGGGAGGAATGTAGCCACATTATTTATTTAATTATTTAAAAAATGTAAGAAGTCCCCACACGTGAAACCTGTTTTTAATATAATTTGCTTTTATAACTCAGTCCTAATGCAGAGTTTTTTGGTGATTGTTGCAGGCAAAACTCCTTGATTATGAGTCACGTTTTATTAAAAACTGCGATGGAATATGCGGGATATTCATGCAGTTTTATGTGATGCGGTTTCATCGTGGCTTCATCGCGGGGTTTGCAGCTTTTCGATGATGTTCACGTCGCGTAATAATTAGAATTATAATAATAATTACATCACTTCATAACGTTCCCATGGCAACAGGGGAAAATGGCTGCTCTTGTGTGAAGTCAACGCAACATATTTCTACTTTCTGATAAGATATTTGGGACTTTTTTGCAACGAAAATGCGGGGATTATGAAATCACGCAAGCCCTGCATATTTTGCGCGGAAATCGGCAATTCATGCGGCGAAAGTGCGGCGTATTTGAAAAAAATGCGGCCCCCCCCCCGCATAAATATGCAGACTGGCTGATTCTGCATTGAATTATGCAATCGCATGATCACGTTTTTCTAGAGGGACTGATAAATATATCAGGCTGTATTTTGTTTAATTAATACAATTATCTATAAATCTCCTTTTACATATACTGAAGAGTCAGATGATTTTTGTATCTTGAAGCTGATTGTTAAATAATAAAATAATATATATAATCATTTTTTATCTTTTTTGTCTTTGTTCTCTGTCTCTGTATACGTGTGTGTATATGTGTATGCATATATGTGTACACGTCTGTGTACGTATGTGTATATATATATATATATATATATATATATAAATAAAAAATAAAAATAATAAAATAAAATACTAAATGTCAAACCATGAATATGTAAGAGCAGATCATGTTTTTATCATTACTGCAAGATCATCCTTCTTTTAACCACAGCTCCACCGATATATTGACTAACAATCTGATGAAATGCTGTTTCACTTTTGCAGTCTACACCAGAGGTCTTCAACAGGGGGTCCGGGACCCCGAGGGGGTCCTCAGAGTCACTGCAAATAATTGTTAATTTTTAAAAATGTTTTGAAAAATTAAAAAGTCTTAACATAAATTCAACATATTATTAGCAAATATAAATCCCCATTGCTTACTGGCCTCTAGGTAAGGTAGTCACTAAGGCCATCCACAGATCCAATTCATGCTAAGGATTCACTGTGCCACATCATGTATGTTTAACATCATGCCAACAATTATTAGGCTATTTGAATAGCTTAGTATTCTATGCAAAAAAAAAAAAAATATATATATATATATATATATATAAAGGCTTTAGGCCGCCCTACACGTTATTGTAGGCCCAATTTAATATGCAACTTGATTTTTTTGTAGGGGTGCCTGCTCTGTCTCTCTTCATTTAAGTGGCCCTTGGCCTAAATAACATTGATTATGAAAGACCAAATACAGTAAATGTGGACATAGAGCTGAGGTCAGTAACATATTCTCTATAAGAAGAGTTTAGTTGCTTTTTCGGCCGACAGACACACACACACACACACACACACACGCACACAAAGCTGAAGGCCAAAGCTCTGTGTGCGTGATGATTACTACTGAGTACTAACATTGCATTTGCTTGTACTATGAAGTGCAGTTTCACTTTGTACTTTCAGTACAAGGTCATTATTTGTATGTGTCTATTTAATGTAACACTGATTGAAAAGATTGGTTGTAAATGTATCAGAACATCCAATGTGAACAATAAAATATAAAAAAAAAAGATTTTTGGTATTTATTTGCTTTTTTTTTTCTAACAATCAATAAAATAGCTTCTTTTTTTTTTAAGAAAGAAGAAAAATGTTTAATAAATAATGACTCCATATGTAATCCATTCAGAGCCGAATGACCTATGTCATTTGAGTACTGTGAAATAAAGCCCCGGAAAGGAAGTATGAGTGGACTTCTCTTGCATTTTTCTTCTTCTCCCAAAGCATGCTGGGCTTCCATATTCAGATTGAGAGTGTTCATGGAACAGCAGAATGACGTTGCCGCGGCCCCTGAGCCGGCCGGGGTGATATGGGTGGAATAGTTCCACATTAGAGAGTCGAGTTGTGGGTCGCGTGCTGTCGCTCCCCATCCATCAGCTCACTTCCACCCAGATAACGGTGGAGGGGAGGGAAGCTTTACATAAAGGCCATGGGGAGGAGGGAGAAAGGTTGGGCTGAGTTTGGACAGGAGAGCAGTCATGTGACCCGGCCTGTCCAACCGCTGCACGCTGACCTCGGAGATCTGCAGGTGTTGATGTGGAAGTGATGTGACTCTATGACCCGTACACACATACACACACACACACACACACACACACACACACACACACACACACACACACACACACACACACACACACACATACGCAGGTCCTGTGTGTACAGTAAATGCATTTAACCCTTGTGTTGTCCAACAGAAATATGTTTTTTTTAATTTTTTTTACTAAATTGCCCAAAAATAACATGGATGCATGGATGTAGTCCATGCAACGATCTTCGCAGGTAAAATCAATGATTACTTTCATTGAATTTTGGGTGTTTTATTTAATTTGATAGCATTAAAAAACAAGTTTCAATGGTTTCAAAAAACTGACTAAACTTTGACAGATACCAGTCTGTGATTCACTCAACATCCTCTGATCTTACCTATTAGGCAAAATAATTAAAAATGTCTCCTTTTTTTGGGGTATGAGGTATAATGTCATATGAACTAGGTTTACTGATCATGAATATAAAAAGCGTTAACAAAAGTGACAAAAAAGTTTTAAAAAGCGCCAAAAGCATTGAAAAAGCAACAAAAACGTACAGAACACCGTACAAAACGCGACAGAAATAGATGATTTTCAATTTAGACACGAAAGGTTCATGGTCGACGGGAAGACAACATAAGGGTTAAAGACATATACAGTAAATAATCATATATACTTAGAATCAGAATTGATGGATTTATTGTCAGTAAAATAAAATATCTCAATCTTGCCCAAGATTTGCAGTTAAGGTACTTGTCCTGCATCCTAAACTGTTATCCCCATACTCCCTTTCCTAAGATTATGGTGAAAGAACATTGCAGTATAGTGATAAAAAAAAGTACATACAACAAAATTAAAATTACTCTATGGTGCGTACATAAAAACACACACACTGACACAGATTCACAAACATGCACGGACAAAAAATAAAAGTAAATTGGAGAGCAGAGCCACTGCATTTTAGACGCGGAGCCATCTTGCAGTATAAGTAAATGAGTGAGTTTAGAAGTTGAACAAAACGCAGCAGGTGGCAATATGGGAACAGTGCTGTGTCTGTCTGTTCATGTACAACACACAACACAATAACAGGGTTCAAATGCATTTGACCTTACTTTAGTGATGACATGTTGGATTGTAACTCACAAGTCCAAATTTATGAGATTATTTCAGCAGCTGCTCACTTTAGAGACAAAAAAGAGTTTGAAATAAATAAATACAAAAGGTCATGCTGAATGGGACTTTTGATATTGAGGCTGAAACATCAAATGAATCATGAATGAGGCTTGATGGGAATTTTCTCCAATGCTGTGAGCTCCGTGCCCTGCTGCCTGCCTGCACGCAACCACACTAAAAATAAAAAATGAATGAATAAAAATTGAAATGTGAAAAGAATTCCAATTATGTTTTATCTTTCAAAGCACATTGAATAATGGAGCCATATGCATTACTTTTGATGTAAAAGTAGCAGCTTCTGTTACTGTCCCTGTATCTTCTAGCTGGCTGCTTAGAAGCCTGAGGCAGTAAGAGCTAAAGTCTGCCTCAGTGTTAGAAAAATATTCCAGCCTCACTCTCACATTCTATTTGCTTACATAGCATGTTTTTTTCAGACATGATCATTCTGGTTTCACAGGAATAATTTGTTTTGTCTATCTTAGCAGGTTTATTAGTCTTACTGCTGGCTGCCTTTGGTGTTATTAATGGAGAAACAAACTTATTCTACTGTTGTACTCAATGTACACTGAGTCCCATACAATATTAGATACAAAATACATTAGTAGTACACAAGTAGACAGATAGTAATTTAGAACATCAGCGTAACAATTGGGTGCAGGCTCATGCTAAGACTTGCTAGCTGGCTAGCATAGACAAATAGACAGACAGACAGACAGAGACAGAAACAGACAGACAGACAGACAGACAGACAGACAGACATACAGACAGAAGGACAGACAGACAGACCGAGACAGAAACAGACAGACAGACAGACAGAAGGACAGACAGACAGATAGAAGGACAGACAGAGACCGACAGACATACAGACAGACACACAGACAAACAGACAGACACACAGAGAGACAGACAGATCAAAGGACAGACAGACAGACAGACAGAGAGACAGACAGACAGACAGACAGACAGACAGACAGACAGACACACACACAGACAGACAGAAGGACAGACAGACAGAGAGACAGACTGACAGACACACAGAGAGACAGACAGAAAGATAGATTTTTACAGCAGACATCTGGGTCGTCATAGCAGAACAATAATCAAAAAGTAGCAAGGGTGTTCTGATGCAATGTTTGTCAAAAAAAACAAAAGAAAACCTGTGTTATAAACTGGAGAAGTGGGGTTCTATTTAAGACGCAACACAGATCTAACGGAAGACACTTAGATGCATTATGGGAATTGTAGGATCCAGTGTTTTTGGAGCTTTACCGATAGGCTACTAGAGACTAAGAATCAGGATATCTCAACCTCTGCTGTTTCGATGTTGACAATCTTAATTAATGAATCTACATTTAGGGAGTCACCCCAACGTTATGGAATGGACATCCTAAACTGCTGGAGTGCCCCTTGTGAAGAGGTAAAGTGATGTAGTGTGTGGCTTTAAATGTGTTGGAGCAGTTGGGTTCCAGCTTTCCAGCGGTTGCTAGTCTGGATGGTGGGGTATCAGAGTTAAGGATTGGGGGGTCGCCCAAAAGTCCCAATCACACACTAATGACTCCTCTAGTCCCGATGTTGGAAGTGATACACCACAGCCTCTGGATTTCCAGCCACAAACATCACAGTTTCCAGGCTCAGTTGGCAAGAGCGCTCCAGGAAAATGCCCCGTGTTTAGAGTAGCGCTCTGTTGATGGTTTATGGACAGTTTAACAGTTCAGCCTGAAATTCCCCACCGCTCTGGAAGAGTGAGATTTCAGGCGCCTCAGTGACGCACTGTGTCATTATTTCAAACTTTTCATTAGTTTAAATGTGTTTCATTTACTAGTGTTTTTCAATCACATAATATCCTAATATACCGGCAACACTTTAAAATGTAATGAGATTAAGTGGGGGGCACTGTACAAACAGAACCTAGTTATTAGCACTGACTTATCACCTTTTGCAAAAAAAAAAACCTGTGGCTCCCTCTTTCATTCATTCCTGATGATTACATCTGAAATGAAAAATCGAAAGATTTCTTTAAATTGGAAAGTTATTTTAAATTAGACTAACACAGTTCTTTCTTTGTCAGTTTGTCGTCTGGCTCTGCGGTTTGAAGTTTGTGTGAAATATGTTTGACAGGCGGCCTGACAGAGAGGTGGAGGGATTCTGAATGGGAGGTGAGATTTACAGAACACAGATTCAGGAAAATGCTGAAAAATTCACCCCAAAATGGAAGTTATTACCATAAAGTTGCCTGTTCCCCAATCGGCCTCCTCCCAAAAAAAAAAAAACTCAAAAAAGTAAAATCTTGCTGCTAACATTTTCCAAAAGGACAACAAATGAACCATTAAATTATCATTTGAAACAACGTGCACAACAAACTATGTTCCAAATCATTTGTATAATAGAACTGCATGCCGTTAATCACTCATATACTGCCATAATTGTCAACTGTAGCGTTAAAAAAAAAGGAATTCTCTTTGCATGGGACACCTCAGCCAGCATTTTATCAGACTGTAAATGTCTTCTGAGGACTGAAAGCAAAGAGGCAGAGAGTTAAATCTATGCCATAGTGCTGCTTCAGTGACAATGAGTAACAGATTGGCTGCCAAGTGGTGTTCAGTGCAATCTAAAGCATGCAAAAAAGAAGTGGTCCAACTAGTATCTCAGGGGCCTGCAGGCTTTATCTAACGGCTGTAATAAAAACATCTGCAAATGTACTGGTTGAGGTTTTAAAAGAGGACAGGACTAAGGCACAATGTAGCCAATTTTATTTCACTTATACTATATTGCTTTTACTGCAGCTCTTCTGTGTGTGCAAAAAAGATGCCAGGGGAAATGTAAATTAATATATTTGATATGTATTATTCATTTTATACATAGAGAAATATAGAAGAACGACGAAAATGAACCCCAGAGGTGAACGCTGCTTACCAAACCCCATCCCACAAACCAGAAACCCAACTTATAACTATCAAGCTGCTGAACTCCAACAGTAAATCTTAGCACAACAGAGCAAAAGTGAAATAAATACACCTGCCACTTTTTGTACTTTGCGCTTTAATTATTACAGTTACTATTTAATATGTCATATTGTCTGGACAGTCATATGTGTCCTTCTTTTATATCCTAAAATGCTTTGTTGATCTTATGATCTTATGTTATGTTTTTATGTTGATTTCAGAATGTTTTTTCTGTTACATGTTTGTACTGTGAAGCAACAGATTGTAGCTCTATGCCCAAGACAATTTTCCCCTCTGGGACAATAAAGTTTATTCTATTCTAACTAGGATCTCATTAAAATCTGGAAGAGATACGAGATAAATAATAAAAGAGATAATTATATAAACTTTAAATAAAATCAGCTGGCAGGGTAGAGTCTCACTTTTTTCATTATGCATCATTGCCATAGATACTGTCAAGTTAATGGCAAGAAAATTGGGTGTCGAATGTCATCATATTTTTGTCTACTTTTTGGGATTACAAATTGATTAATATTTCTTAAAATGATGAACTGAACACTGCCCACTGTGGCCACAAGTGACAAAAAAATGGTTCTAGTTCTGTATAGCCCATATACAACCATATCTATCCCAAGTGTGTTAGCTTTAGCCACCATAAGCTAGTGGTCACACCAGACCAAATGAAGCCATAGTGGAAAAAATGTAGCTGGTGTTTTAACAATGTTTTATTTCTTCACTCAAAAGTTACATAGACTCCCTTCAAAGCACAGGGGGTCAGTTGTCCTGCCATTGGTCTGGTAAAGCATGCATTGTGTACCGTGCCAAACCGTTCTCACTCGCAACTCCTCGCAACATCCATCAGCATCTGTATGGAACGCACCGGGCAGAGCAGCAGCTTGTCCGCGGCGCTGTAAGATGACGTAGTATTAAGAGACAACGGTAGCGAGTAGTATGAAAGACCGAAAATTTGCGTAAGGAGGTTGGTTGGGGTTGTGGATGGTCCAAACAACACAGGACTTTCCCCCAGGAGACGGGGGTTTGTGTCCCGTTTTTGTCCTGCGTGTCACTGAAACGTACATTTTATAACTCCACCCACCATCTTTTCCTAAACCTAACTGTCCCGTTCAGTTAAATGTACTGTACGTGCTGACCCAGAGCGTTAAAAAGTGACGCCAATAGTCCCGACTAAGTGCGTCTAAATATGACTCCAATGGGCTAAATAAAGGAGACTTTTAACAGTTCAGTTTGAGTAGTCTGCAACTTTTGTGTAACAAACTGAATGGATTTTGGTGGTCAAATGACAGTGACATCGTAGTGAAATCGTAATGTTCTGCAAAAATGTTTTACTGGCCGTTATTCAAAGCCATAACTCAGAAACATAATAGAGACATTTGGTCTGATATGAGTTGATGACATCTCATCTTGAAACTGTGGTGATTGTATAGATCTTCTGTGCTGCCGGGTTAAAGATGTGTATGAAGCATCCATGTTTTGCCAAAAAATACACTTAATACATTTTATTAAATTCCTTCAGTCTTCACTACATAGATTATTTGAGTCTGGACAGACATGGATGTTAACTAAAATTTGACTGGTTGGCGGAGGCATACAATCACAAGGTGGTTATTCTAGTGGTTGCCTGTGACAGGGACAATATCTTCTCAATTTTGTAAACGTAAAACTACATTTTTATTTTTGTTGACATACTGAGGAAATTATTTGCAAGGTAAGGGAGAGCCAGAGCCCCGTTTAAAAGCAGCATTATTCAGATCAGAAACGGTAAGAGCGCTGGAGCAGCAGATTGTAATTTGCCTAGGGCTTTCATGATGGCAGTCTGCTATATCTACTTCTGGTGTTTGGCTGTCTCTATTTACAGACACAGCCGAGTGAGGCCAAGCCAACAAACGAACCAACAATAAGAGAAAAAATAAATATACTTGTTTTAAAAGTTTCCAGTTTACTGTTGGTCAGCCAATGTAAATATCCCAATATTTAAGTCAATTAATTGTCAGTCATTGTGGCTTGTCAACATACTGCAAAAAGGGAGAAATATTGTGATTTTTAATAGCTGTAGCAAGTCTGGTTTCTGTCCAGAGCCTTGCCCTAAGCACTTTTCTCACATCTTGACTTTGGTCTGTCGCAAACATTTTCTCCAGTTCAAAAGGTAAAGGCACGTTATTGTCACATACACATACATGTAGTGAAATTCATTCACTGCACTTTAACCCATCTCTCAAGGGAGCAGTGAGCAGCCATTTACAGTGCCCGGGCACCAACTCCAGATCTGAGCCAGCCTTGATCAAGGGCACTGACTGGAGAACCTAATCTAAAGTTTTTGAAATGGGGAGAACATGCAAACTCCACACAGAAAGGATTCAAACCCAGAACCTTCTTGCTACGAGGCCACAATGCTATCCACTAGCCCACCTTGCCTCCAATAGTTGTACTTGTATTTTGGGTTTCTACTAGAACATGTTCACGTTTTTTAATGTTCAAAAAACACTTTATTTTCCTCATACTGTCTGTCCAGATATACCTGTATTTACCCTCTGTCTGAAACGCTCTGTTTTAGCACCTCTCTCGAAAAACGTCCAGTCTGCTCTGATTGGTCAGTGTTTCGGGTCTTCTGCATCTGCACTCTCAGCTTCCCTTTACCGTCATTGCAGTCAAGTTAAAGTTTGATGTACACAAACCACAACATCTGTCCACTATGCATTAATGAATGCCTAATTGCTTAATTTCTGTACTGTGTTAAAGCTTCTGTTCAGAGGCGGAGAATTGTCCCTGTAAAACTGTCCGTTGCAAATACGTGACCTCAGTAAATCCAGCGGAATACATAATCGTGCTCTGTTAACATGTCGCCTCCTGTTATTTGTGTGATCATCCTTTAAAATAGGTGCACCTCACAGACATACAAACTGCTGAATCTGCTTGATGAATAGGAAGGAGAAAGAGTAAAGTTACATTAAATCTTCAAGGAAGGCTAAACCTTCCAGCATGCTTTTTTGATATTACAACTAGCCTATCTGCCATGTGGATTATTTTCTTATTTAGTTTATTTTGCACTATTAGCTCTACAAAGCCCCAAACTGCTCTTTGGCTTTTAATTGTGAGTCTTTGTATATGTCTGTTCAGGCTGTTCTTATAAACCATTCACACATATAGCTACTAAAAGTAATGCACTGCAATTCAACTGTATTCCACGTATTTATTACTGTATGCAGCACAATGACTGCCGATATAAATGAGTGTACAGAGCCGTGTATGGAGGAGGTCAGGGCAGATTGATGGGCCATAAGAGAGGCCTTTCAAGTGGGTGAGCGGAGTTTGCGTCCCAGAAGAAGTTAAGAGGAAAACACAAGACTTTCGTTAAGTTTCGCTACTGCACAGACTCCAAAATTACCAGAATTTTAGAAACCTATGGGTGATGTCACGGAGACCACTTCCATATTTTCAGATATGTATAAAGTACTAGAGACCCAGACTTGAGTAAAAGTAGAAGTGCTCTTTAAGCACCACACTTAAGTGGAAGTACTAAAGTATTCGCTTTAGTATGCTTAAGTATTGCAAGTAGTTTATTTTAAAATGTACTACTCAACTACTGAAAGTAAAAGTACAAGCATTGTGTTATGTAGTTATTAAAGAAAGCAGTCAAAAGTTTGAATATCATATTGTTTATATTATTTCAAATGTTAAGCCTAAAGGACACTCAATTCCTTTGGCTGTAGCAGCAGTACAAGGAATAATTTGTAACATTTTTATAATTGTAAGTGTTGGGATTTTAACCCTGTGAATGCTGGATAATGTGTATTAGCTGCTCCAGGACTCCTATCAGAGAGCACGAGTCACCAGGTGGAGTTCAACTTTTCACTTGGTAGTAAGATGGTGCGTTACAGGCAGTCACAAGCTGTATATTGCTGGATATATGGGAAGTTTCTGAAATAAACCCAAAAAAGGTACATTAATGTCACAGCTGTTATAACTACTATTATCTTATATAGCAGTGGGTTATTAATCACTTATTAACAAATACTGAAATAAAATGTACAATTATCACACTGTGCAAGTAAAATGAACATCCTCTCCAGCACAGTAACGATTAAAGCCCCCAAAAACGTATCACACACTAGCTAGTAACGTGTGTGATGAACAATGGAAAGTTAGCAAGCTAGCAAAATACAGATAGTAGCAGCTTCACATCACAGGGTCAAACGGTTAACATTCAGTACTCATTGCTGACTGAAACAACTCAGGAACAGCTTCATCTGCTGCAACAATAGCTAAATAGAAAGAGTACAAACTTACGTCGTCTCTGACCTCTGAACGGGCGACCGCCGTAATGAAAAGAAACATGAGGCGATCTTGGGGATTTCTTACATAACTAACGTAGCCGTAACTACACACACTAACCTTTTATTGGTAGCGTAGCGTAGCGTGAGGAATTCACAAAAGTAACGAATAACGATGCAGCACATACAAAATATATTGGAGTAAAAGTATTAAACTCATTGAAAATATGTACTGAAGTAAAAGTAGTAGGAGAAAAAAAAAATACTCCAGTAGAGTACAGATACAGCCTTTTAGTACAGTAGTGAAGTAGTTCTACTTCGTTACTATACTTCTCTGCATATTTTATACAATCTATGGTCCAAACCTTCACATCCCGTCACTTTTACTCAACTGGGGTCTCATTTATAAACGTGGCGTACGCACAAAACGGGGCTGAAAATGTGCGTACGCCACTTCCCACGCAAAGGTTGTGATTTATAAAAAACAAACTTGACGGGAGACCACGCAAACTCTGACCCATGCCATGCACATTTTGGAGACAAAATAGGAATTGGCGATGCAGATGGTGAGATGGTGAACTGAATGTACTGAGTGATAATTGTTCCATAAACACCTCCAACTCAAATCTTAAATACAAATTTGTTCTTAATATTTAATCGCCACTGTCTCGCCGTCACATGGACAGGATAGCATCATACCATTAGATAACGGCAGGACACAGTGTGAATAACTAAATATCTGTCTTTAATACTGTGCATATATCATCAAAAGTCTGGAAATACAGCAGTTAAGCTCTCGTGCAATGGTTACCCTTAATGTCCTCGTTATCGGTCAGAACTTTAATACTGTTTGTGACAAAACCTGCATGAAGAAAAGTGTGTTTGCCTATTACTAACCTTTCGTCTACAAATTGTATCTCGGGGTGGGAGATACCACTAGTTGATGCTGTATTGGCAAGGTGTTAACAATCACAAATTGTTGTAAACATATAAATACTGCAGTGACCCCTGTGCGTAACGCTGCATGATGGCACTGCTGGCCCTGCAGGAGGACTACACCAATGACAGAATCAGGAGAAAAAGAGACTTCAGGGACCATGACTAGATTGGCTAATATGCCGATTTAAATTCCCTAAAGCAGAGCTCTTGGATCTATGTACTGAATTGGGTCCAGTAGAGAGGGCAACGCGCCGGAACCGTGCCATCCCGGTCAAAATACAGGTCCTCACCACTTTGGGGGCAACCGGCAGTTTCCACAGAGAAATGTCAGACAGCTAAGTGTTTTTTATATATAAATATTACATATAATCTTCATTTTTATCACTAAGGCTTGTTTGGATATAATATATAGTTCTGTTAAATCTTATTATATACGTCTGGTATATCGAAGCTGTCCCCGAGTGCCGTACTGCCTGCCGTTTTGGATGGTATTATTAATAAAGGTAGTCTATAGATCAGGTTTCCCTACACTGTGCAAGAACAGGCTGAAATTATAATTCAATTTGCAGCAATTCCTGAACGTCTGAGAAGTCTTTTGCTTTTTCTCCGCCAGTCATCATGATTCGGTGTAACAACTGCCAGTGTCATTCATATACTGATCAGCATTCACGAGGTGCTTTGCACTGACTATTTATGGTTAAAAATGGGCGTGTACAGGGCGGGATAAGAGGCTGATTCATGTTCGCACACTTGTAGGTAATCTCTGATTTATAAAGGGAACATTGCTTACAGTGAGACGACAGGACAGCAGAAGAAAAAAAACTGAAACTGATATTAGTTACAGCTGAACTTCAAAAAGCAGGACAGGAAAAAATATTCAGTGACCAATAACCCTCTCAAGGTACACAATGTAGTTTACATGTATATTTTAATCCTCAAACACTGTTACTGACCATCCCACGGTTGTCCCTTTGGGGGACCATTTGCTCCCTTTATCGAGCTAACCTCAGGTGGAAGCGATGCAGGGGCATTTTACGGTCACAGATTTACACAGATTTACACTGAGTTTAGTGAGTGGATGTGCATTCATACACAAACATGCATACATCTACCCACCTGGGTAATTGATGCAATTTTCCATATTAGCTTGAGCACATATGAGCCGGCAATTAATTGACGAACTCTGGTTAGGATAAGGAGGAACAGGTGCACCGTAATGTTGGTAGATGAGCCTCCTGGGCTCAGCGGGCCTCACCTCACATGACTCCACTCTCTCGGTTTCTCTCTCTTAATTCAAATCATTTTAACACGTTATTCATCTGGTTAGTTTTCTAGTCAGGAGGAGCACTACTCAACCTGTGAAAACTGCTGTATTATGCAGGAGCTTTCAGAGATAATAACCCTGACGATGCCATAGTGATCAGGGGCGGGGCTAGAAGGGGGGCACGGGGTGGCACCAGCACCCCCTGAAATATGATTGCCCCACCCCCTTTGCATTGGACTATTTGTCAATCTGACAATTGTGGTTTCCATTGGATCAGAGTTCTGTCACTTGGCTGCCTGTTCTGCCAATCTTTCCCAGCCCTTGTTACATGACTAATTCATGTTTTGTTGTTAATGATAATCC
This sequence comes from Sander vitreus, assembly GCF_031162955.1. Taxonomy (NCBI): domain Eukaryota; kingdom Metazoa; phylum Chordata; class Actinopteri; order Perciformes; family Percidae; genus Sander; species Sander vitreus. The sequence goes on along the minus strand of NC_135865.1, from coordinate 821,750 downwards.
AAAATTACGAAACCATGGAACCAGCACTGGAATTTTTTTTTTTTTTTTAAGTGGGAGACTGAGCCTATAGAAAATACGTATTGTATTTGGATATAAATACAATTAGTTTAAAATGAAAACAAGTGAAATAAAAAATGAATGTGATGTTATGCTATACTGACTCTGTCTCTCCTCTTTATAAAGAGTATAATTAAACACTTTTAAGTGTTCTCTTCAAGACATGAAAAGAACTGTGTCTGTTGGAAGAAAATGTCTTGCTATTGAGACATACTTAGTTGAAAGGCAAGAAAAGCACATTTGTAGACTTCCATTTTTCTATTTCATTTATATTTTGTTGCCGGTCTCTGTGTGACACACACTGTGCAGTTTCATGTTAATCGTTCTGCAAATAGAAAAATGCCACTGTGAAAGCATAATCAGCGGTGAAGCATCCATCATACCGGAGATGAAGCAAGCTCAGTGAGTTCATGCCTACATTGTTACTATGGTTACTGATGAAAGCTGATGATTACACTCTCTAAGCAGAAGATCATTCTGTGATGGTCACTGGTAAATAAACTCAGACAGATCAGAGGAGTTTAAGAAGATGTTTCCCTGGCCTCTTATCAGTACCATATTTAAACAATATACACTGTATATTGTACATTTTATATTAGTAGAATCATCTTATTTCTTTGCCTTAATATCATTTTTGCCATATATGGTAGCAGAAATATGCATGTTTCACTATTGCCTCATGCAACTTATTGCAGCACCCTGTGCTTCATTACTGGTGACAGATTTATAACCCACAGCTTAACTTCTACCAAATTTCAAAATAGCCGTATAGAAGACTCTGAAAAGACTTTGAAAAGACTAAAGTCTGACACCATCTCACATCTAAAGACAATCTGTCGTCATGTCACTGAGTTTTTAGTCACAGGCTAGAAGATTTTACCACCAAGACACGTAACATACGATGATATTGACCACGTTTGATTTTGTTGAAACGTCAAGATGGGAAGAAGACTGACTTAGGGCAACGCGGATTGAGTTTTGACTCTCAAGGTTTCATTCTGATATTTGAAATTCGTCAGTAGACAGTAGAATCGCTTGAAAAGTCCTTTGCCAAAAGATCAGCATTAGTTTGCTGCATAACAAGAAGTTTCTATGTGAAGCCTCTCTTCAAAGATTCCCCTTCTGTCCAACAGAATTTCTAAACTTTACTAGAAGCGGCTCATTTTAGACATCCATCACGCTTTCCCAACTCGCTGTTTTGTGGCATTCATGGTCCACTGCTTGCAGAGTAGACTACAATAAAAAAGGGTCCTCGCACGGTGACGACAGGTATTTTTCATATTACTTTTACTGTTTTAAATGAAGTCAAATGTAGCTGCTATGAGTACAGCACTTCATAAGGGGGTCTCCTGCTAAATGCATCTTTTAAACTTGAGGGGTATAAATAAAGACTTTATATAATGTTTTCCTTCTAACATGTTTTAAATAATTTATCATTTAATAAAACGTATGCTGTTATTACTATTAGTAACGCATTGCGAGAGCCTCCTCCTCCACAGCTGTGGAGGAAGGTCTGGCTAGTCCACACAGCATTCTGGGATGGGAGAAAAACGTGCTCTGGTTTATTGGCATTTCTTTAAACCAATCACAATCGTCATGGGTGATGCTAAGCACTTGTTTTGGTGGAACATGTGTTCGTTCAAAAGATGTTTTAGTCGTGCAACAGAAAACTCAGATTGGACAGATAGTCTAGCTAGCTGTCTGGATTTACCCTGCAGAGATCTGAGGAGCAGTTAACATAGTCCTCACAAATCCACCAGAGTTTAAAATGCCAACACAAAGAAAGAGGAAGGGGACATATATATATAGACTATTACTCTATGAGCTCAGATTGGTCTCTCAGCACTTAACATTTCTTCACATAATGTCACTTTGACTGTAAAGTGTATCATCTAATTATACTATATCAGTAATGTTAGGCTTTTTGACATAACTCGTAATGCTTACTTGCAGATATTGTACTGTTACACTCTTCATGTGCACTGCTCTACCACCATTACAGCTCTGGGCCTGTTTTATGCCAAACTGCCAGACAACAGGCTCTGCTTGCTCGCTGATTGACTCTTGGCACACTCTGGGAAAAAGCATTATCAGTGATTAAAAGGATAATTAGATAAATATTGGACATTTAACCACTCAGCGCAAACCAGTGGGCCACAATGCACTGCTGCAGCTGTTTACAGAGAAAACTAAATGTGTGTGAAAATATGACCACACTGGCTTCAAATGTTTGAGGGAACTTAATATATCCTTCCTTTAGCTTCAACAGACAGAGTATGGCATTCTGTTGGCATTCTCAGCTCGTCAGGCAACAGGTTAATTAGCCTCTTAAAGTGGTCTTGGTCTAATCTATATCGACAAGGTTTCATTTTGGGGATTGCCCTGGTGCTGCTGGAAATTCCACCGGATGTCCTTTACCTTCCGCTTTCGTCGATTTATGAGGAGAAATGGTTTCACTGCAACTCCATCGCTGAAGGAGGCACATTACATTAATTAGCGCTGTGTATTGGCAATGATTACCCCGAATCGATTCAATTCTGATTCACGAGGTCCTGGTTCGATACATTTCCGATACGATATCAATTAGGTTAGGGAAATTTCCAACACAGTCTCACGGCAGTTCGTGAAATCGTCACGTAATTTTTAATCTATTGATTTGTGTACACGGACACGTTTATCTTGTTTTTTCATGATGGTCAGCACGTTTTTTAAACTAATGTATTTCAATGGGAAGCATCTTTCGTGATCACAGCACGATTCTAATTCTGTGACGGGACGCGGGACAACAACGGGACGGTTGGGTTTAGGAAAAGAAGAACGGGATGGTTGGGTTTAGGAAACGTGACACAGGACAGTTGGGTTTAGGAAAAGTTACACGCAGGACACTATCCCCAGTCTCCTGGGTGAAAGTCCTGTGTTGTTTGTCCCATCCACCACCCCAACCAACCTCCCTACGCAGACTTTCGGCCTTTCATACTACTCGCTACCGTAGTCGTTCTTAATACATTAGTTTAAAAAACGTGCTGACCATCATGAAAAAAACGAGATAAACATGTCTGTGTACACAAATCAATAGATTAAATTACGTGATAATTTCACGAACTGCCGTGTGACACGGTTGAAATTTCACTTCCAATAGATTTAGCTCCAATTTAGCTTGGATGTAAAAAAGATTCTCACAGAACTTTTGCTGTTAATAGGCATAATTTAGGTGATGATGTCTGGAGATCAGCAAGTAGGCTGGTCGTATCCATCGTTGACAATAATTATTGACTTGGCTTTTCATCTATAAATTGAGAAGTGATGACTCCGACCCCTGCAGTGGGTGTTAGTTAAATGCACCAACTCCTCTGATACTAAATCTCACATCAAACTAAATTGAAAAGTTGTCAGCCCTGCGTATCGCATTTCAAGTGACTCCCTCCTTTTCTCTGTCCCTCTGGAAACCATTCTGACTCAGAGAAAGATGTTTCTTTCCTACTTTCAGACAGACTGAAAAATGTTATGTTCATATTTTCCTCCATAATTATCCCAGGGTGACATCAGACTGGACAGTTGCATGCTGGGCGGGGTCACAGGATCGAGGTGGCATCTGGAGAAGAGGCTGTGAAAAGTCTATTAACATGGAGGCTGTGGCTGCCAGAAACATGCACACAACCCGCAGGTGAAAGCCAAGCCAGTAATGACAAACAAATTAGGCCCGGGCTACACAGAGATGGAATCTGCAGATGTGTTCGCTGTCCGCTTCCAGACACAAAAGCCGTTGCGGTGTCCAGATTGAATTACATTAGTCATTTTCACGGCAGCGCCAGGACTCCCTATTCATTGGGGCAGGCCAGGGCCGTCGGACAAAAGATCCACTTTATGAGCTCTGTGCTGTACATGGAGAGCAGATGCTATGCAAGGTGAGTTTTACACACATCAATGACTTCTTAAGCTCTCTATGAGAAAACTGCTCAGATTTCCACCATTCTAGTCTAGCCTGCACTGAATCCCTCCATAATAAACCTTCTGGTGTGAAAACAGGTGCTTGGATCTTCCACATTGTCAGCCAGGTGGCCTAATGTCTGGCTATCTCAATGATTAAAGGATAACACTGGCATAGTATACACAGGTATATATGTTCCATATTGTCAACTTATCCCATGAAAAAAAAAAAGAATGTGTGAAAATCACACATGCCATTTGGATTTGACATGGCTTTATATCCTGATTACTGATTAGGTGCAACACATTACTGATTTGAAACAGGTGTGTTTGAGTGCTTGTGTGTTACCGATGACAACAGTGTGTTGCTTGTGTTTCACTTTTGGGGGCTGTGTTGTGCCATTTTGAGTTGAAGTGCGCCACAATGCTACATGTGCTTTGTGAATGACAATGTGTTTACAGTTTTGCACAAAGAGTGATTCGGATTTGCTAGTTGTGTCTAACCACATGAGAAGTGTTTAAAGGTCTGCAAACTGTGATTCAATCAATAAGTGGTTTGTACACTTGCAACTTTGGTTTTGCAAATGGATTTTAGTGTTTTAGCAATTCAGAAATACTGTAAAAGCTGCCCTAAGCAATATTTCATGGCACTAATTTTTAAATGTATTCAGCTGAAGACATCTTTAGTTACTTTGTTTACTTAGTTATTTTAGTAAACAAAAAAATGGTGAGCAGCTCTATTTATTCTGGGCAAATACAAGTATCGTATCGGCAGATATTCAATATTTTAAAAATCGGATCACAATGGGGGGCCAAAAAAGCTGATTGGGACATCGCTAATACAAACATTTCATCAAATGGCTAAATGTAATGCAGAATGAGTTGACTTGGAATGACAAACCCACAAAATATTATCACCAAACTCTACAAAGCATCATCGTAGTTTGTCTGGCGGAAGGGTTGAAAATCGGCAACTTTCCCTCTTTAGCGGTTAGCAGGGCGCCATGGAAACAATAAACATCACTGGCTCTAGCTGTTTCTGCTTCCTGTCTGGTGCTGGAGGGACTGCACCCATTGGTTGTTGAAAATATTAACATAATTTAACCTTAAAACAAAGACTTAAAACTTATGATAATAATATCAAACATGTTGGAATTTGTTGAGTACGTCAAGACAGGAAAAAGACTGACTCAGACTAAGTTTTAGAACCACCTTACACCAATCGATTGAGACGACGGGAGCGTGCCCAACTCTAGCAAGACTCTCAGGATTTCATTCCAATATTGGAAAATAGTCTGCGACAATGGAAGCATGAAAAAGTCATTCGGTGTAAGGTCGGCATAAGGCAGCTTTTTAAGTTCTGATAAACTCACTGTGCTCTATTTGCCCAGCACCAAACCAAAAGCAAAGTAAGCAACCAGCCACTACATAGTGGAGCAAGTAGCAGCTAAAATAATAAATATTTCTCTCAGGAGTTGGAGGACAAAACTAAGAAAGCAAATCATGCACTTTCATTCATAGATCAAGTGGGCACTGAATGCAAATGTTGCTCTGTGTCTGCTGGATGTTTAAATCAGCAACTATGCTAACACATTAATGACTTAATATGTGATAACAATGTTGTCCTCAGCTTGCTCTGCTGTCCCAAGTGGCCAGAACTAATGAATGCAGTGTTAGAAAAGGCTTAGTAATGTCCTGTAAAAGCCTAGGCACTTTAGCAAATGTTACTCAAACAGGAGCACTTTTTCCAGTTACTGGAGTGCTAAAAGGTTTCTAGGAAACTAAGGCTCAAAAGCATTGGCACTGTAGAGGGCAAAGAAGTCCTCAACATGAAAGTAATCATGTTTCTAAAATATGTTGTCTCTTCTCAACCCCTCTGCGTGTGTTTATAGTTGAAAGCAAGTATAATGCATGGTAGTAGCACTCGTCTTTTCCTCGTTCTTATAGTGTGTGTATTAAATAGTGTGTATAGTCACTACGTTGTGTTGTGTGATTCACCAGGTGGCTGGTTAGTGGTTGTTACACTGTGGCGTAGTGTGTGTTTTGTATATCTCCACAGTGCTGCAGATAGGAGAAAAAACATTTCTTTAAACCAATCACAATCATCTCGGGCGGCGCTAATCTCTGGACACAGCAACGGAGGCTCTGCTAAATAGTCTCAGGAAGGAACTTGTTTTGGTGGAACATTTGCAAAGAAAATGCCATATACAATATTACATTAAGTTAACTGTTCACACAATACTTTAACGTGAGCTATTTAAATTAGCTGGATACATGGTTAAACCTCATTGGCTCTTACCAGTATATCGCTGTGTGTTTTGTCCATAGCATATCCCACCAATCATTCCTAAAATGTGAGTATATGCCATAAACATATTCTTTGTAAATCTATACAATCATTCCAAGAAAGATCCAAGCAGGCCTGCCTTGTTGCACCATCCAAATTTTCTTCAAAACTAGACATTTTCAGCGTGTAGCGCTCGGAGGTTCCGGTTGCTGTTCCTCGAAGCGGCCGGAGTTTAGAACGTAAATACAAAGAAAGCAAAAGGTGAGGGACATCCCGCGGAACTTCCTGCGCCGCTGGAACTATCCGTTAAAGGAACCATTTTCACACAATTTTCACAGTGCCGTTTCCAGCAAATATCAAGGCTCAAAACAGGTATTGGTAATAAGTTGAAATATCCATTCACAAGTATTCGTTCATAAGCAGCTTTGCAGGGAGAAGCAATAGACACCCATCACCCACAGGGCCTTCCTGGAGGAGCTGACAGCCTAGGTGTGTGCTCTCACAGTGTATCAACCTCCTACCAAGGCACAGAATGACCACGTACCTATTGGACCAAAATAGAGGGAAAGATAGCTCAGGCTTTGGATACATACACAATAATTGTACAATTTTAAGTTTGGTCCTTTCATGGGATTTGGTGACAATATAGAATACCACTGGCCTTATTCTGTAACAAATGATTGGAGATCAAGACATATCCTAACCAAAACTTAAAGGAATATCCACATGGAGTTGTTGAATTAACACAATTTGTGCATAATTAATATGCTTTTCCCCCACTTCTACTTTCATACACATAAAAAAAGTTTGTTAGGCCTAATTAAGCAAATCACACTGTTCAAACTTCAAACCACTTTAGGGCAGTAGGAAAGGTTCCTTAGTCACAATGCCAATGTGTGCTTACAATGTACAGACACTGTGGTCACTTAGAGTAGAGAACAGCAGCAGCTCCCCACATGGGCAGACACTGAGTCATGACAGGGCGAGGGTAGAATATGGAAAAAAGGCATGTGGCACTTAGAGGTCACATATCACAAGTTTTGCGCTGGTGCCTTTCTGCACCTTGTGAGTAAGAAAATGTGTAAAAATTGAAACAGCATGCTGTGTTTCACCGAAACCTGGAGCTGACGACAGGAGACGTCTGGAAAAATTAATGAGGTCAGCTATTTTGATCGGTTAACAATATTATTTCCCAGCGTGTGGGCCAGGCCGTTGTCTGCCGGAGGAGAGGTACACATGACATTTGCCTAATTAACTTGTGCTGCTGGTGACATGTCGGACCCTTCCCATCGCTGGAAGGACCTGCTGAAGATATCGGCCACTTGAGCTGGTGCTAAAGTCATCATTAGAGGAAAAACCCGTAGGCTACTTTCAACCTGTCATATAATGATTCATGTATCTGTTTCCCATTCTTTTAGCAGTGGATGTTGTGGCAGAACATCTGGCTAGACTGAGGATGAGGGCAACTGAAGATTATCTGGGGCTGTGTTTTTTTCCATTGAGGGGTGCATGCAGTGCTTTGTCACTTGTGTCACTGTGGCGCACAGTGATGATGAAATATTTTCCTCCACCTGCCTCCCTTCCTCGCGTCTTAGGAAACGAAGAAATGTGTTGTAGAGGGATGAGACGTCCTTTCCTTGAAGTTTTCACATAAATCCGTCAGCTGTATGGGCGGAGTTAGGAACAGCTTTCAGCTGCACGGCTTCCAGGAAGGCTGCTCTCATGTATCCTTGCTCATAGCTCCTCAGAGAACCCTCCCTCCATACTCACTCCTCAGGACAGGAATAAGAGCTTTGAGACGGCCTTCACGAAGGAGGGCCAGGACAACTTCCGGTTCAGCCGACGACCGAGGACCTATCAAATAAGGGAAGTGAGATTCAACCACATTCTCACTCTCAACTTGTCAAATACTGACGCTTAGGACCCCTTGGCGTTGACGCTCTGGGAATCCCTTTGGTGTCATTTTTCAACGTGAAGGGTAAAACCACTTAGTTAGGGTTAGGAAAAGCTTGTGGGTGGGTTTCAGAGATATATGAGCAACAGTGCCTCTGCAAAATAGCCTCGGGAAGGAACTTGTTTTCGTTTGACGTGTACGTTCAAAGGTTGTTTTAGTCGTGCAACAGAAAACTCAGATTGGACAGATAGTCTAGCTAGCTGTCTGGATTTACCCTGCAGAGATCTGAGGACCAGTTAACCATAGTCCTCACAAATCCACCAGAGGTTAGAACGCCAACACAAAGGAAGAGGAAGGTGTGGACATCTGGTTGAAAATGTGGGATTTTGCTTATTTTCTACATGTTGTGTTGGCAAAGAGAAAAACACTAGCCTAGTGTCCAACAGGGACCGCAATAGATAAGCCTGGCAGTGCATTTTACCAACGCCACTGTTGGAGTACAAGACACAGCCTTGCACTTGTGATTTTCAAATTTATACAAATCATTACAGGTAGTATATGAAATGTTTTCCCCAAACTTGAACTGTAGTGTGGGTATTGAATAACAAGCGACAGCTCTAATACATAGATCTACATGTCCTTCATGTTGGCATTTGTAATCCCTGGGATTACCCATCAAATTGGATTTAACACTCAATCAATCCTGTTCTTTAACAATACCGGGGCTTTCCATAGCCCTATGACACTGCATCCTCTATCCTTTATTGATTGACTCATTGAAAGAACAGATCATCCTCCCCTTCCTCTACACATGATGTGCCTCTGCCTGCCCCCCTGCTTATCTGACAGGCCCCAGCATCGTAAAGCTGATTGGAGTGGCAGACCTGCGTTCCTCAGCACCGGAGATGGCCCCTTCAGTGGCCATGAATGACAAACTGACTGACAGCCTGGGATTTAACCCTAATTGCACCTGGCTTAGCAAAGCCAAAACATAGCATTTATAAGGAAAGCCTTTCAACCAGCCGAGTCTGTGAGTTCCATACAATCTCTGGAAGCTTCTCTCCTATTTCTTCTTCAATTTTATTCCCTGTCTCCAGGGGTCTAACAAGCATCATGGGGAACAAAAACAACAACAACAACCTTATGCCTAACATCGAAATTCAAAAAACAGGTTTATGGGGGCAGAACAAGCACAAAACCCAGCTAGATTGTGACAGCTCAGGAAACAGAAATAGAGCCAAGTTTGGTGTTTGGGCTGTCGTTCTAGTTGAGCTTCTGAGACCACATTCCAAATCCTTCCCCTCAGTTATATATAGATGTAAAAATGAAATTGGTGGAGCCTAATCTGTCATAGGCTTCTGCTGCTGCAGGGGTAATGGTGATACATAATCAGAGTTGTTGTGTAATTTGCTGCCCCTGTGTCTAGGACCTCTTCTCTCTTTCCTTTAGTCCCTCTCCACTTCTCTCAGGTTCTGTCAGCCTTTTTCTCTATGCAGTCACTCTCTTTCTTTTGCCGACCTCACACCTCCATACCTCCCTGCTGCTCTCTCGTTCTTTCGTCTGTGGCAATCCCTGTGTGGGAGATCGTAGCCTGGCAGGGCCTGGCTGCTTTATTGAACAGCATCTCTCTTCATTTTTCTTTTTATCGAGCGGCACAGCCGTCAGCAAGCCTGCCGGCCTCTTCCTATTGCACCCCATTTGTCTTCATGTTTGGGGCAGCAATTTTCTGCTAGTTTCTGACGGACAACCCACCTCGTGGTGTACAAAGTGGCACATAAGTGCTGTGCATGTGCAGACACTTGCTAGACAGTACTAACACACACATACCGATACATGCACACACATACTGCACCATGTCATATTGTACAGAGTATGCAATATTGAGGGAGGTGAGATTCCGGCAATGCACATGCATCATAGTTGTTAGGGATTGGGACAGTCATTTTTTTCCCATAACCACATGGGTTCCAAGCTCAACTTGGAAACCGTCACATGTGCAGGACTGCCCACTAGTACAACTACTGGACATAAGCTCTTGTGTTTCTGACAAGAGCAAGTATGCAGTCCACACTGCTACAGACTCCCACAGAGAGGCTGGTGTTGAATCCCATGAACAGATATGAATGGCACTCTAACGGCAAAGTAAATCGTCCGAGGAGAAAAATCAATTTAGAAAATTGCTTGAATTCTTGCAGGCCTGTTTCATTGTCATTAAGAGATCACACAGAAAGGGAGGGGATGAGATGAATGTATCCTTGTGCTTAGGGGGCAAGTGCATAGCTCATACAATGGCCTCAGAGGGCTTATTCATTTTGTCTCTGTTCCACCAACCTCCACTGGTTCTTTTCTCTGCCTTTTAAAGGCACTGACTAACAGTGAGTGAAGGTGGAATGTGAATAATCTATCAGAAACTTTCAAGAGAGATTTACCAAAACTCTCATGTTGCTTTTCACAATGTTGAGGATTATGTCTGTTATTTGCTCTAAAGTGGGATGTTTTCCACAGAATAACAGCCCTTTTGTAAAACTTCTATGACTGCCATGCCATAGTGTTTGATATTACTCTCAACAACTTATTATTAAGTTAATTATTTTAGGTATTCATCGATGGCACATGAATTAGTCCCTGCAGGATTTTGCGATGTCGCGATCGCGCCAATTCACGTGAATTCAACCAATCACCGCGAATTTGGTGCGACTCGCAATTTTGACCAATCGCCGAAACTTTTCCGCACATTTGACCAATAACCTGAAGTTTCCCACAACTTCAACCAATCACAGCAGTCCCACGTGCACTCTGAGAGCCAATGACCAATCGGGAGTGAGAATGGGTTGATCATTTCCTTGTTTTTTGATATGAAGACGAGATGTGTGTATGTCTCATTTACCAACAAAACGTACAGCGAAAAACATTTCAGACCGTCTGATACATTTTAACATCAATGTAGACTTTAACGATTTAAAAGTCGCTGAAGTTGCTGCCGTTTCCATCCTGTTTGTCGGCTCTCTGCAGCGGGTGGGGCTACTGTTCCGTACCCCCCACGACTGTCGCTTGCACACACACGAATACACACACACACACACACACACACACACACACACACACACACACATATAGACACACACACAAACAACACACACGGTGGATGCAGGACAAAAAGGAGATGAGACGAAACGATGACATAAATTGAGGACAGCTACGCTCGTTATTGTGAGTGCAATGAGAAGTTAAAGTCAGTATTATCAAACCGTATGAATGTTTGTCCCAGCCCAGGATAGGAAAATAACTAACAATGTAAAGATCAACAAGCCACTGACACATATGTTCAAATTTGATTGATTCAATAAATTATTACTTTTTGTCTTAAATCCACCAGCCATTTTCATATTATACCAACATTTACAGCATCCTGAGCCTTTTTGGTAAGGTTCCTAGGAAATCTCAGCCCAGAGTAGTTTTATTCTCCCCAAAACAAGTTTCCCTTTTATTTTGAAAGAACTATACAAAAAACCCTAACCCCTAACCCTAACCCCTAACCTTAACCCCTGTAGGGTCATAAGCAGCACTATTGTGCAGAGGGTCCCTCCCCTGGGTAGGTGGGGGTGGGTGGAATCCTGACTTCCACTAGTAGTTTGTGCAATCAGAGCCTAGCCACCTCTGGCGACGAGACTCTTTGTATTTAACTCCTAACCCCCTAACCCCCTAACCCTAACCCTAACCCTAACTTCATTGCAACAAACAGACAAAAGACATTGCAACTTTTATCGCAATTTTTTACAAAAGCTCCCATCAGGCATTTTGGGCCGCAACAATCTAAAAAAAAAAGCCGCGAAATCCTGGATGGACTGATGAATGCAATACCCTGTGATAGTGAGGAGGTGAACAGATGTTGCCATTATCTTCAGGCAAGATGTGCCTAATCCATGAATTCTGCTCCCAGTCACTCTTTGTTTTCTCCAGGCTTTTGTTGCCCAACAACAGCTTAAATTAGATCACTGTCCACTGTTTTGCTCTGATGATTAGCTCATAAGCTACTGCAGGCACCCATGATCACTGAGGCGTGAGTGGAACAAGATACAGCGGAGAGAGCGACTAGTTGTCATGCACAAGTCCTCCAGTAGCCATCTGTTCCGGCATGTAAAATCACTCTGTGTGAGAGCCTACAACATATCCCAAGGGCCCCACCCATTCAGCCACCAAAGGGAAACAGAAACTACTTATGTAGGCCACATTATACAGGAGTCTGCCTGCATGATCACACTCATGAATCTATGAAGAAAGATCATGCAACTGGTCAACCCAACTGGTCAAGTCGCCGTTGTTGCATCAAATGCATGCTCTTGTGGGGATTGTTGGGTCTAGAACTACTTTTCTATAAAGTGTCCTGAGATAACTTATCTTATGATTTGACACTATAAATGCAATTGACTTGAAAATTGAAGTGTTCTGGAAGAAAAAGAATCACAATAAACTTTTTTGGTTAAATGACACAAGGAATTTGACCCAAGTTGACAGTAGCTGTCAATGAATTTATACACTTTGCTGAGAGACTAATGCACAAGAAGATACAATATAAGACTTCATTGATAATCAGGATTACAAATGAATGGTGCAGCAGCACATGAGGCAATTGAGTGTGTTTGTCTGGTTTGTAAACATGTCTGGTCATTGGCACTAATCTAAAACTTGGATCAATTCCTCAGCCCCCCAATCTTTTTCTGCTGGGCCCTCTTTTTGTAGATGAAAATATTTTTGAGAGAGAGAGAGAGAGAGAGAGAGAGAGAGAGAGAGAGAGAGAGAGAGAGATGCACAATCAGATGTTTCTGCGCGAAGGGATAGTCAGTGAGAGGACAATTGGCAGTCGAACCAGGCTCCTTAGATGGAATTAGTTTAGTTTGGTTTATTAGGATCCCCATTAGCAACAGCAGGGCTGCAGCAGTTCTTCCTTTGTGGTCACTTTTACATATTTTCTTGTTTCTTTCCTTTGTTTTGGTAGTTGTGGTATTTAGCTTCAATATCTGCTTTACATTTACCTGGCAATCCTTTCACAAACTTGTCCATGCTTTGCTAGCAGTGCAGCAGAACCATCCGTCGTATCATGTACCCCCTGCAAGTACCCCTAATTGGGAATCACTGGTTTATTGCCAGTCTTTATATCAATAACAGTCATATTATACTGTTTTCACACCTTGGCCTTGCCATTTGATTTGCATTAACGAGAGGCATGTGATGATGGTGGTGAGGGGGAGGATGGGGGAAGAAATGCCAGTCGAGGTGTTTAGATGAAGTCAGGAGTTCACAGTCTCTCAGGATGACATGTTGTAGCCGGTGGTGTATTCCACCGGTGGTGTGAGTGTGAACAAGCCTCCTGATGCAGCGCAACAGTGTGATTACAGATAGAACATGGTTAGGGGGTGTTTGACTTCATGGTTAGGGGGTGTTTGAGTTCATACATGTTAATACAAGCGTGCACTGACTGCATACTTTTGCTCTGGGCTGTCATAAATATTGATCTGTGTAGATTTGAGATTTGGAGGTGTGTGTGTGTGTGTGTGTGTGTGTGTGTGTGTGTTACATGTGTGGGTGTGAAGCATGGATAAATGACTGTATGAGCTGTGTACGTATTCTTTTCTATCTTGTGGGGTCCACTGTGACTGTTTGCTGCTGCGGTGGCCATTTTGTTGGTAGTGATCATTAAAATGTTATCTTAAGCAATTACTTGAGGTTACTTCTCCTTTCTGCAGTTGCTTCTGTTATAAAGAAAAAAAGTATTTTTAGGGTTTCTGTCGGACTTTTAATATAGTTAGTTTGACTTGGTAAATATTAAAGAAAGAGAGCAAAGGCATAAAATATAATGTATTTTTTAGAAGAAAAATAACAAAGACTCATAATGAGTCTATTATTTTCTTTGGATGTGTTGTCTTGTAGATAAACTGTTTGCTTGCGTTTCACAGTTTTTAGGTGTCCCTGTTTCCATGCCAACTTGATGTTATTTGTCATATGCAACAGTTCTACCCTGATACAACAATACAGACAAAAGAACTGATTGCTTCCTTCTAGTGTGCACTGTTGTCCCCATTTGTACGACCCATTGTGTCTTGCCCCTCTCTCCTATGAGGGAAGTAGGGTTAATTAAGTAATTATCTCAAGAATTAACATCCCAGTATTGGCCAGAGATTCTCAACAATACGATACCTGCAGGATCCCAGGATTTCTACCAAGTGTTAGTCTGTGGACATCAGTTGTACTTAAACAAAGACATCTTTACGGGTGGATTACAGTAATATAACTGGATCAATATTTCTTCCAGTTCCTTTTCATGCTAAGATAGATTTTTTTCATCCCGAATGACATTTGTCTTGGACAAACAATATCTGCTATTTAAAGAATTCAACACAGCATAGTGCATACATACATACACATATATTCATACACACATACATAAAGTACACAGTGTTACACCTGTTGCATCACTCTGCATGGACATGCTCATGTTGCATGCAGACTGCCACTAGCCAACAAAATTGCACACTGCCCATTGTACAACACATAATAATAGTCGTCATAATATGTCCAGTAAGGGTGAGCCGCCTTATCAACATAAAATTCTGATAAAAGAAAAGTAAGAATGTACATATGTGTTTAACACAGAACCATTTAAGAAGCCGCCATTGGAAAAAAAAGGGAAGGCATACCTGGCAGGTGATTGGATGAACCGTCTGTCTATGGCTTCATTTACACACACTGCGGCGGTCCTCAGACAGTCCGGTGAAAACACAGATCTTTACATTCATTTTGAATGGGGGTAGTGCATTTAGGCTGCGGTGATAAGTGCCGCAGGGGGAAGCCCCTTGCTGTTCATACTGTACACCCACGACTGCATGGAGAAACTCTGTTGTGAAGTTTGCGGATAACACCACCATCATCGGCCAGGTTACAAATAACGATGATAATTCATATCGAGGGGAAATAAACAATCATGCAGTGGTGCTCAGAGAACAACCTGCTGCTCAACGTCAGCAACACCAAGGAGCTGATTGTGGATTTAAAAATAAATAAATAGGCGAAGACACACACCTCTGTGTACATCAGTAGAGCTGAGTGGGAAGTTTCTGGGACTCAGCATCACAAATAACCTGACACAAAGATTAAACATCTCCATCCTGGTGACAAAAGCTCAGAAACAGCTGTTTTTTAAGGAAACCTGAGAAGGTAAAATGCCAGGTTCTTGGTAACTTTAACAGAGGAGCAATATAAAGCATCATGACTGGAAACATTAATAACTGGCATGGTTTGTGCACAGCCCAGTCCAGTAGGGCTCTGGTGCGGATGATTAAAACGTCCCAGAACATCATTGGTACCCATCAACAGAGCATCAGTTATATTGGAATGGTAAGGTGCTTGTGCACAGCCCCAAAGGATACCACCCAACCACAGCCTGTTCACTCTGCTGCAGTCTGGCAAGCCATACACAATACCTGCTGCCGTACCACCAGACTACAGAGCAGCTTCTTTCCTCAGGCTCTGAGGCACCTCATTAAAAATAGTTTTGTTTTTCTCATGTAGCATAAAGGGACTACGACTGCATGTTGTTGTGCAACCCTGTGTTGTACAATGGCAGTGCATTAACCTGTAACATTTAACCTTTAAAAACAGAGGATCACATGATTCTGTGTGGTTGGCATTTTCTTTTTTTTGCCAGGTTAGCAGTATGGCTCTAGGGATGGCAATGTTGGTCTTCTGGTAGGTCTTTCCACCACTTTGGTCCAGACTGAATTACTGACTGTCGGATGAATTGCCATTGAGTTTGGCACAGACATTCATGGTGCCTGGAGGAGGAATCCTACTGACGTTTCTGATATATGTGCAGACCAAATACCTGCAAAACCTTTGTTTTTTCCATCAGCCTGAAGCTGTACTTTGTGTTTAGTGCGAATTAGCAAATGTTTCAATTCAATTTTATTTATAGTATCAAATCATAACAAGAGTTATCCCAAGACACTTTACAGATAGGAGTAGGTCTAGACCACACTTTATAATTTACGAAGACCCAACATTTCCAACAATTCCCCCAAGATGTTTGCATCTTTCCAATGTTTGCATGCTAAGACGCTGACTACACACTACACTTGCTTAGCATCACCATGTTGGAATTGTCAATGTGAGCATGTTGGTATTATGGCTGGGGCTAGCATGCTAAAGTTAGCATTTAGCTCAAAGAACTGCTGTACAGCCCCATAGAGACAAGTGCTTGGCTGTACACTTGTTTTCACCTCAAAGATACTGCGTACTTTTAAGAGAGATTATCGTACTACAAAACAATATTACAACATTAATACATGTCATAAAATAGGAAGCTGCAGGTCTGTTTTTTAAATAAAACTAATTTTATGGTGAAAAATAACTATTGTCCTGTGTTATATAGGTTTGGGAAGTAATCATTTTTAAACCAGGGGGAAACTGCCAACCCTTGATACGATGTCTGGTTTTTCTTCCAATTGTGATCATTCCGAACCGTTGTATACGTGTCTGCTTTTACATACATAATGGTGTGGCAACCCGTGTGGTTGTAAGAGCCTTGTACAGAAGCAACACAATGATAATGATCAATAACAGAGTGACCTGCACAGCCTCACAGACCACTTAGAAATACATCAGCCTACCACTGACAACTCCCCAGCTTGTCATTCCTTCCCTTGGGCCTCCATGCAGTAAGAAGGGCTAAGGGCAGCCATAGCCACATACTGTATATGTGTGTGTATATATATATGGAGGTGGAGTTTGAAAGTGACAGACAAAATCTACAACTCTCAAGTGGCTCAAGGTTGCAGCTCACCGCGGAGGCTTCTCACCGAGAGCAGGGAACAGGACAGAATGACAGCTGTGAAATGAATCAACCCACACTAAAGTACCGCGACAAAGAGTCAAAGAGCTGTGTGCTGGATGCTTTTGTGAACAAAGTATTAGGTGGTCACACATTTTCAGACGTTTGACATCATAGATATCGGTTGATCGATTTGTAATGGCGTAAATATGTGTATTTGCCTGGGATTTAAGAGAAGTATGTTTCTGAAAACAGGCTACTCTTAGTTATTTTCTTAGTCATTGTCCAACTTCACTGTCGTAAAAATTACTTCGGCACTAGTGTAGGTTTATTTGTGTATGTAAATGTGTTCCAAGAAGGGATTTGTTAACAATATCTTCATTTTGATTCATTCCTTAATCTTTTTAGTGAATCTGGAGGAATGATTTGCCCTGGTGACTCATGAATCTCCCAAATGAAGATGTAAACAAGCAATTAGGTGAGCTATAAATTATGTACTGTCAGCTGAGCACTGCTAGACAACACCATCTAGCTGGTTGTGGTTTGTAATTGTTGCAAGTAGGATCATTCATCATGAGTTGGTCAGTGGGAGTCCAGCCTCAGCAACCCGTGCAGACAACACAGTTGAGGACACAAAGGGTGGAAGCTGAACTTTCTTTAAACCAATCACAATTGTGCAAAATAGTCTTGAGAAGGAACTTGTTTGGTGGAACATGTGTTCGTTCAAAAGTAGTTTTAGTCGTGCAACAGAAAACTCAGATTGGACAGATAGTCTAGCTAGCTGTCTGGATTTACCCTGCAGAGATCTGAGGAGCAGTTAGCCATAGTCCTCACAAATCCACCAGGGAAGGGGACGGACATCCGGCCCAAATGAAGGACATCCAGTGGAATTTCCGGCGGCACCGGAACAATCCCAGAAGTGAAACGTTGTCAATACAGACTATCCCTAAACAACCTATTGTTGTAACCATATTGCAATAATAATGATCTATTAGTAAAGAGGTAGGACTGGAGGATTTGGTCTACAAAGTGTGTGTATGTTTGTCTCCCATTTTATCTTGCGATTGGGTGGTTTACAAAAGGTAAGTAGTATGATTGAGATTGACAGGGCACACAATAAATGATCTAAATGTATATCCAAGCACTTGTTGGACATCATTTTTCTTTATTTGAACCGTGGTTTGAGGTTTGCGTAATTGCACTGATAAAACTACTTGTTGTCGGTCAATAAATGTTTCTGAAAGTCTGTGTTCAGCTCTCAGTAGCATACTAGCTTCTAACTGAATCTCTGTGGTTTGAAGTTTAGTTTCTCTCCTGCATCACTTTTTGTAGTTCCTTTGTATTTCCTGATTGTGCTGCTTCATAATAAAAGCTTTGAAATAACAAAATAACGGGGGACTTTTATTGCGGCAGAGATGTTCATGAGTCATTTTTTGGAAGTCCAAGTCGAGTCTCAAGTCTTTGAGGGGCAAGTCCAAGTCAAGTCTCAAGTCTCTGGCCATCTGATCTGTCCCTAACACTGTATTGTTAAATCTTATGAATTCAAAGCATGTCCTGTAGCTACCATCCAAAATCAGTTGTAGGATAACTGTATGGGGTCTACTGCAATGTAATCTGAAGAAACACAAATTAAGAACTCTGTTTCAATTTCATAACTGTATTTTTCTAAATTCTTGTATCTGCGCCAAAGAATACATGTTTGTCTGTGTTACTAACTGGCTGGAAAGCCCAACCTCATCATGCATTACATTTTTCGGTGTTCAAAGTTTGAGGGAAACATCTGTATTGAAAGTTAATACACCAACCATGGTGCAAACATGTGAGAACTGATACTTTCCGTATTGCTATGTAACAACAACCTGGTGAAATATTAACCAAAGTCTGTCACATCATATGGATACAACTATAAAGATGAAATTTGCCTGTTCCCAGCATTAGCACAACATTTTGCGATGGTTAGCTTGTTACCTGTGACGCTATATGCTAAATGTAACGTCTCTTTCACATTAGCAAGTGACTGACCTATCTGGATGCATTTTGAGATGCCTGATGAAGTTCGACGTTGTTGATCCGGCATCATTTATCCTGGTGCCACACACCGTGCATGTAGCTGTTCGCTTACTGCCACTGTTTACCAAGTTATTGAAAGCAAAACTAATGACAAAAGGCACAACTCCAGGAGGACTTGGTGTCGCTATCGTCAATGCATTTTTTGATATGTGAGTGCGCGCACATAGGCATAGCGCATGCGTTACGTTGCACATTATGGCAAAGGGCAGGGGACATGCAGCTCGTCATATGTTTCCCCAACGTCTATGCGCCAATAAAGGAAAATAGAAATACATGAATGAATTTAGATTTAAAAAGCAATAATTGCATGAAAACAGACTTGAATCCCCATCTCTGTATTGCGGAGAATTTATAGGAAATGAAACATGTTATCCACCATTTTACAGAGCAAAAAGGAGATTGAATATTTGACTCATATTCATCAGAGCGTGACTGTTGACATGACAGAAAAACCAATGCATTTGCCAATAAGTTAAGTTAATTCAGGTTTTTTCCCCCCTTCAACAGATAGATCAAAATGTCAAACAGTATACAATACCAGTCAAAAGTTTGGACACGCTTTCTCATTCACTTGAGTTAGGAAAGTGTGTCCAAACTTTTGACTGGTACTGTATGTGCTGTATTCATCAGCATTATTCCCTGCACCAGCTTCTTTATAAAAGCAGAATGAGTGGAGAAGACAAACACGTACAAGAAGGCAGAGATTTCTGTTTAGATATATACACATATGCATTCACACACTAACAAACACTCATTCAGTTACAACAAATCAGTGGATAAATGTGCTCCACTGACCATGCTTTATGAAGTTGACATTAGAATACATAATTTTGGGCTCTGCCAGAGACATTACTGTCTTTAGATCATTAGCAAAGCCAAACAAATAAACTCACATCATCGTGAGCCTTCAGGGAATGCTCAGTTTCACAAATATCTCAGTTAATCTACAATATTTAACATTTCTGTAAATAATTCATGGCCTCTACAGTTTCAAATGTTACATTAACATCAGCATTATTTCTCTCTGTGTATAGCGTAGTGGAAATTATTGCTGGACAATAACTGCATATGATAAATAGTAAACCAACCTGATTATTTATCTGGGTTCCCAACCTATGATTCACTATTGAGGTCAAGTGAAGGTATTAAAGGTTTTGTGACGCTCCCATAATGAGACAACAATGTCACTTGGCTCATGTGGCATTTCCACATCTATTGTTTAAGCCATAGCTTACAATGTATGGAAAGAGGATGGCAGAAAGCAAATCATATTTATCCCCAGATCAGAAATTAACTGTTTTTCCACTGGGAAGTTCAAACAAAAATACAGTACTCAATAGTACTGGACAGGTATGTGGATTAAATAATATCAGTAAGATGTCAAAGAAAAATTGGTTTGTCCATTTTGGTAATATAAGAAACTAAGATGCGGGTACCCATGTAGCAAAATGTTTACGGTGCATTTGGAGTGGCGTCTCTTCTCACCTTGCAAATGTAAGTCTAACATGCATGCTCTTTTAAGCTCTGTTTTGGTCTCCACCAACTCCTTAGAGCCATAATGTATCTGACTATATATGGCTTTAGCTGCTAAATGTTCCACTATGTTCACCAGCTAGTTTCTAACCTTCACTATTTGTGTTGGGCAGGTAGTGTACCAATATTTTTTGGAGGTTTGTTGTGTGCTAAAAACAGCTTCCTACTGCTTCTTTAGGGTACCAAAACAAAAAATTAAAGCTGCAGGCTGGAAAACCCACTGTGAGTTTATTACTACGAGTGACTCATTTCATGTGATCCATTGTAATATCCAAAATATTAATGAGTGTAGCTGTAACCAGCTGACTATCAGCAGTGCATTCACATGCTACAGTATATTGTTATGTAGTTAGGGAATGAAATGAAAAATACAGTTTCTTGCTTTGCCAGTGTATGCCTGAACATTTACAAATCTGCTTTGCCATGTCTGGCTGAATAATTATGGCCAAATCTGATTTTTGGGCAACCCCTACTTAATGTGACCTGATGATGAAGATTGCATTACAGGTATAATCATGGTCAACGTGTGAAGTCATCCCTGTGAGGGCCAAATTGTGAATTACCCGACTTATTACATCTTTCTAAGTAGGGGACTTATGAGTGGTCTTTGAGGAATTGTTCTTTTTCAGATATGAAAGGTGTTGAAATGGAGGACAGCCAGCAGCTGAAAAAATTATTTAGAGAAGAATCCAGTATACAGGTTTATGTGTGCAAAAATAAGGACAAAACAGTCAAGAGCACGTCATCCCCTGCCATGACCAAGGGTAGAGTAACTGCCATGCCAGCCGTGATAATGTGCGGCCGTGCTTCAACATGCTCTAAGTGTGACATGCTTTATTTACGAGATGTCATGGCAGCGGGAGATAAACAGATTTACCATTGGGGGGGGGAATGTCAAGGGTACTGGGATGTCTCCTTGTGTCACACTAATGGAAGATGCATTTCAAAAGCAATAGTGGCTGTTAAGTCATTCTTCCAGGCCTCTGTAGATGATTCTTGTGATGTTGCCACTTGAGGAAGTACAAGAGAGCAAAGGGAGGTTAGGTAGCAGTAGTGAGACAGGGGTTGTGCTGTAAAGCTGCAGGGATCAGGCCTCAGTGGAGAGGCAGAGGCTATGCTGTCATAATGACATGATGGTCCCGTCCCACCAGAGATGGATCAACTCATAGTTGAGTCACTCCCACAGAGGACTGAAGGCTGTCTGGGCTTCATGTCTCCATGGACAGAGGTGTCAGTGTAAACCACAAGAGGACACAGGACTGTTGTGCGTTTGTCTATCCCATTGTTCTTTTTTCAAACCATGAATTAACAACTAACACTTCTAGCCAGTGACTGTAGTACTGCTATAGCTCAGGCTTACTCTAGAAATAAGGATCAGAGGGAATGCAAAACTTATTTTAAGGGACTGTGAGGATAACACTAACGTAGTTTAGAACATTCTCTATTGTGACCTACTATTATGAGCTCCGCACTACAACTAAACATTTGATTACTGTTACGTCCTGATGTCTAGGAGTAAACCAGATGCAACATAATGGTGCTCCCCCCTACTCTTCCCACTCCCAAGCACGGCCAGAATAAAGAATTACAGAGTAGCAGTTTCTATTTCATTCAGAGATGAGGCCCCAACAAACAACTCTAGAGGCAACCTAAAACTTTCCTAAACCAAAACAAAATGTAAAGAAAAGACAAAGCTCTAACCTAGGCTTCTGATAGCAAAACAGGAGAAAAAGGGAACCAAACAAAAAGAGGACTTCTCACTCCCACCAAACTGCTACTAGCAACATAGAACAAAGAAAATGTATTTACAGCCGAAACAAAATGGCTGAAGGATAACAAATCAAAGAGATCAGAACAATCCTTTTCACTAAAGGCTGTTTACACTACTCACAACAACTTGAAACACAAGACACAGGTTTACACAGGCACATATTGGGAATGACAGAGTGAAGAGAGGCTGAGCTCCTGTCCGATGGGGCTTAAAATGGCTGCTGTCCTCCAGGCGACCAATCAGGAGGCAGCAATCAGCTCTGCTGGACCAATCTGGTGTGCGCACCTGTTCTTCATTACCTGTGTGCACTCAGAGGAGATCCACTGATAATGCAGGGTGAGAGACAAATTATAAAATATGACCCCAGGGTCATAACATTTTTGTTCTTTAGTTTTCCATCTCACCAGCCTGGGACTTAATGATATGGTTTATATGGTTTAATTTCCAATATCATCTTATAATGATTTTATATAAAATACTAACATAATACTATACTTATAAGTCATAACAGTAAATGTAAACAGCATCATTAAACTCATATGTGACAATAACAGACATAAAGCCTTATTGTTATATATTTAGTGAGAGTTTGTGCAGAGCGAGTTGTCTAGATTTACCTGATGATGATGGTGGTGGTGTCAGATGTGATTTCTTCTATTTATTTTTTTTATTATTTTTAACTTTATTTATTTATACATGTAACTTTGTGTTTACTCCCTATAGTAGAAATCCACTATGAGCCATATCAAGATTAAGCTGGGAACTTCTAGTTTCAAAAAGGCCTGTGTGGGACACCTCTGAACTCAGTGTGCTTACTCTCCGCATTGCCATGTGTTGGGATGTAACAAAGGTAACTACTTCAGAGACACAAACGTGTGAAGTGGAAAACAAAAATGCTTATAAAAGAGGGGCGATGCTTGAAATATGTGATGCACAATATCTACTTCAAATGAAGCACTCACTCTCCTCTCTCTCACACACACACACACACACACACACACACACACACACACACACACACACACACACACACACACACACACACACACATGCACCACCACCACATTGTGATATCCTTTGACAGTAGTGGGCATAAATGCTTGATGTTATGTGCAAGAGAGAGTATGAGGATTAGCTTTTACCAGAGGTGCTGCCAACTCTGACAAGACAGAAGGAGGCAGAGAGAAGGTAACGACATGACTACTGGCTGGTAAGTGCAGCACTGGAGTGGTCACGATTAATGGACACAATGGTGTGGTCATGCAAAGACATGGTTGGACACATGCATATACGGAATCAGAGTCATGATCAGAAGCTACGCCCCCCTTTTTATCCATACATTTTATTGGATCTTTAGCCATACGGCGCAACTTAAAGCTTTAGTGCGTAACTTTTTGATATTAATGAACGTCCGTTACATCCAGGCCATTGCCAAATGAGTTGATACAAAGCTAATTAAGGCTATCAGCTCCACACAACTCTCTCTGTATTTCTCAGAATGACTATGTTCAGAAACTGGTGTCGTCCGCCGATTTTTGCACGTGGGGGTGGTGCGCAATCACGGAGGGCTTGAATCATGTGGATGCAACGACAGTGTTGTTGTCATTACTTAGAATTCCTCAAGGGGGCGAGAGAAACTACACACTAGAGCTTTAAAGGCAGAATTGGTAATGTTGAAAAGCTAGCAAGGTTTGAAAGTAGCATCTCCTGGGGGCTCCGTCTAACCCCTCCCCCTGCCCTCGGGGCTCCGTCCACGCACAGACATGCACGAGCACCGCTGCATCGCTGCTTCAGAGCAGAGCGGAGAAAGGACCACAATTTTCAGCACCATCATCAGGGGAAATGTTTGATTTTCCAATAATTTGGTTTACAACCAAAAACATGCAAAACCAATGACATTTCCATCAGCCTTACTTGTACTTTGTGTTTCATACCAATCAGCAAATGTTACAATGCTGAAATTAAAACATTACTAAACATCAGCATGTTAGCACTGACAGCAAGCTGAAGTTAGCATTTAGCATTAGTCCCTATTGTGTCCATAGAGTCTTTATTTTAGCATTTAAGGGATGAACCACAGGTTGCTTCCATGTTGAATTGTATTTTGGAGCAGGTTGAGAATAGTTTTGCAGATTTTAGGCACATGGCGATGTCAATGATGTCTGAACTGAACTCAAACTGCTTTAAGCTTCCTGATGCTAAAATAAAAGCTATCTCTTCCTCCGTTTTATTATAAGGATATATTAGAACCTGGGCGATACAAGCTAATCTAGTGGACCTGTGGAGGATTGTGTTGCTGATTAACAACCGGACATGATCTGGTCCGCTATCAGAGTGTTACTTTGTGGCAGTTTACAGACTCTATGAATAAAAAATAAATTTTTCAGATGCATATTAACTGAGCCGCTGAAAGCCACTAATGATGATTTTTATTGTAATGTGACCAAAATATGTTTGCAACTTCAGTCGACATGCTAGCTTGCAATAATGATGCAGGACACCGAGTAATTCCCTGTAGCATCTGTTGTTGTGGTGGCCTCAAACGTTCCTGAGCTGTGCACTGAGCAATACAAAATGTATGTAGTTCTATGAGCATGAGTCAAGGAAAGAAGCAGCCCGTCAGCAGCGCATAACTTGTTTATGAGTGTGGAGCGTGTGAGATGGACACCTAAAACCAACCATAGTTCAATTCAATTCAATTAAATTTTATTTATAGTGTCAAATCACAAAAGACGTTATCTCAGGACACTTTACAGATAGAGTAGGTCTAGACCACACTCTATAATTTACAAAGACCCAACAATTTTTACTCACCTCTTCAGGCTCATGTGCACTTATTCCAACAAGACATCATTCTTTCTGAAATGAAAATAACACTGATGTCTACGTTCACATGTCTGTGGATGTCAAACAGGCTCAGTGATAAGATGGCCCTGAAGGACAAAAAATATCACATTACAAAACACATTTCATGAAAAACACAAATGTTTAATGTCATTGTGTTTAGCGAAATGTTGCTGTGTTTTCTGAAAAGTCATTGTGTTTTGTGAAATGTCCTTCAGGGCTACCGTACTTTGAACCTCTGGAATATATCCGCTAATTGTTCCAGCAGTACATACATGTCTACACAGATTCAGGGCTACTGTAGTTAGCTGAAGTTGTCAAACACATTTGAAACTCTGCTTATGTGATATTCCTTTAATTTGAAAAGCCATCTGGCACTCTGTCAATCCAGCTCCATATTAAAAGCAAATCTGGCATTTCAATGTGCCAGTCTCTCAATCCAAACGTTCCCCTCACATGTGACACAAGCCAAATGTCAGAGTATTATCATAGCTGGGCCACATGTCAGCAATATACTTATGTCATTTACCTGATACACAAAACATATATACATTGAATAAGTGAAATGAAGCCAAATTTCTGGCTTGATTGGTATCTGGGAAGACAACTCAGTTCGGCCAAACCCCCAGAGACACAGACTTTAGCCGAAATGTGTTCAAAAACAAGTGGGAGAAGTGTGGGTGCTAAAATGAATGTGACATGTTTTTTTTTGTGATTCTGTGTTTTTACATTGCTGTTCGTTCACATTTGTGTCATCATAGGAGTTCAACCGTAGTTATGGAAGAATACAAAATGATATGAGCAGATTTCAGCTTGCAGACCTGATGTGTCAAAGTGTGCACAAGTCACTATGTTAATGAAAATATGTATCTGTTAATGTGTGAGGGACAGTAGCTCCTGTCCCCAGGTCAGAGTCAAATGCATGTCCAGTGCTTTTTTTATCAGCTTTCCAAGGTGAAGCAGCCATGTAGCCAGAAGGCAGCGGCCATATCCTGCAGAGATTAGACATATTAAAGCAGCACTTAAAGTATATGGACCAGATTAGCCCCGGTAATGAAATCAAGCCTGACACCACAGTTCCCCTTTTACACACAAACACACACACGCACAGTTCCCTCTGCCTCTGATCGTCTTTCCCTTAGCTCTCCATCGAGCCTATAAAGCATGATACCAAGCTCTCTCTCTCTCTCTCTCTCTCTCTCTCTCTCTTTCATTCTCTCACCCTGCAGCCCATAAGCAACCTCCTCCCCCTTTTAGCACTGTCTTTCCCTCTCATTTCTGGAGTAAGTGTGCTCCCTAGTGTTGTCTCCATCAGTGAGAGACAGAAAGAGCAGAGAAGAGAAGAGGCTGCCATTACACTCACAGACACCTACAGACCCACATAATAAGCCAGATACATATTGAGAAATGGATTTCCACAATAACAAAACAAAGACGTATTGCTCACTGTGATCATTCCTCCTCTCCGTACTGGCTGTGAAGCACTTCCTTTGCTAAAACTAATACACTGAAAGAAGTGGGGGACAACCTCACAGTCCTTGCCACACGCAAAACTGCATTCCAAAGTTCTGAAGCTAATCTAAAGCCCAGTTCAGACCAAAGATTCGCGACGAGTCAAAACCGTTTTAGAATGTCGCAGAAAAAAGTTTCCGCGGTCCGAACCAGCCCGTCTCAGCTCGACTCAAACCAGCTGATGGTGTCGCTGCGACGCCTTTTCAACAGCCAAAAGAGAAGTCAGCTACAAACTATAGAAATAAAATGATCCATAATCCATTTTATTTCAGTTACAAACTGTTAACGGCACCCGCAGGCACGTACGGTGGAGCGAGCTAGAGAGTGACTGAAGAGAGGGAGCACCTAGTACAAAGCCATGAATCAGAGAAATAGAACATGTTTTCATCACTAGAAATGGAACTGTATCAAGCCTCTCACTATGACTGACGTTATCCACATTCATATTAAGACGCAACAAATGATATATCCAGCTACAGAAAGCCTGGCAGAAGTACAAAGAGTCGTTGCTATGGAGATGATACACCCTCTCGTCTCGTCGCATTGGTGTGAACTGGCAGGTTTCAGAACGCTGCAGACCAGCGCGTTGCAAGTAGTCGCAAGTTTCAACTCGTCTCGTGAATCGCGAATATTTGGTCTGAACTGGGCTTTAGGCGTCAGCAGTTATGCCGGGATGAGACTACGCAATATTTTTGCCTTTTGAAATGGACACTGTGTCAGAATAGATGATCAGAGAGTGCCAAGTTCTTGCTGTGTGAGTTGTAGCGTCTTTTAAAGAGGCAATTCGGGAAAAAAGTGCCAGAGACCAACTTCAGTGTTCCACCTGAGAACACCAAGAAAGGCATTCCTTTTTCACTTCATGTTTACAGTTATAGAAGAGTGATCAGTGTTTTTCTCTTTGTCACAGAATGTGTCGTAGAAGTTTTTTAAGCTAGTTGAGAGAAGATTCGGCGAGGGTAGTCTATTTTTCAGGACGTCACAGATGCTGCAATGTTTATCTTCGACTATGACACACTACATGGGATAAAACAAACAATTTTCACACCCAACACTGATGTTCATTCCTATGTCCACATGTGTTGGATTGGTCCTTAATAGGGCTGATATTGTGAAATTTAGCATGTATTTCTTGAAAGAAACAAAGCCAGACGTCCTCAAATGTCTTGTTTTGTCCACAACCCAAAGATATTCAGTTTATTGTCACAGAGGAGTAGCCTAGAAATCTATACACACCCTAGCGACAGCACATGTAGTTTGCAGCCAGGGTCAGTCTAGCAACTCTCTGTTGGCTTGCGAGCTGGAAAAACCAAACTCTGGTAAGGCCAATCACATCGTGTATAGAGTGGGTGGGCAGGGCTTAATATAATGAAGGCAGAGTTGCAACGGTTCCACGTGAATTCCCTGCTACTTGAAAACAAAGAAGATGGCTGCTGCTGCTGGAGAACAGTGGTCTTTGGAATCGGCTTTGGCCGCGACTCTGGAAGACTTGGAGTTCAGCTTTTCTTTGAGAAAAGAACAAAGAACGGCACTGAAGTCATTCTTAAAAAAGGAAGATGTGTTCAGAGTTTTGCCGACCGGATACGGCAAAAGTTTAATCTATCAACTAGCGTTGCTCTGGTTGGCTATGAGTGCAGAGGGAATTAGCCAATGGTGAGTTCCCAGACCCAACATCTTGATGTGGGTCTGGCTTGTCAGACTAACAGAGGAGTGGTGAAACTAGAAAATATTCACATTTAAGAAGCTGGAATCAAAGAATTAGAAAAAATGTTTATCAAAAACTGACTCCAACAGATGAATCGATTATCAAAATAGTTGATTAATTAATAGGTGATTAATTCAATAGTTGACAACTAATCGATTAATCTTTGCAGCTCTACTGGTGTGTTATATCGTTAAGGAGGTCAATTGTTTAATGACATATTTGACCAAGATGCATACTGTATGTGTGTGGATCATTTAAATAAAATATCATCATACATACTAAGACAAAAACAATAATTAGGAATAACAGTGGCCAATAACTCTCTCTACATACAAACAGGCATGTGGATGTTATATCAACAATTAACCCTTGTGTTGTCCTCGGGTCAAAGTTGACCCGTTTTCAAAGTTTATTATATCAGAAATATGGGTTCATTTCAACCAAATTGCCTAAACATAACATGGATGTACGTTGTATGGAACCCATACAACATTCTTCATTCTTCAACTACTTTCAGTGCATTCTGGGTGTTTTATTAAAGTTAATAGCATTTGAAAAAAGTGTTGAAATGGTTTTAAAACAATATCCTGACTACACTTTGACATACCAGTCTGTGATTCCATCAACATCCTCTGATTGACTATTAATATAATTTCTGCTTTGTTTTAACTAAAAAATTTGTCATATACATTAGGTTTATTGACCATGAATAAAAAAAGTGTTGAAATAAATAATGTTTTTAAAACAGCAACAAAAGCACAGTAAAAAGTGACAAAAACGTTGGAAAAAGCGTGAAAAATATCACATTTGACCCGCAAGGATGACAAGTTCATGGGCAACGGGAAGATGACACAAGGGTTAAATACCTTAACAAAATGCTCAGAAATGTAGGTGACCAGAGTAGGATAGAAGAAGATGATAGAAGAAATCTAATGAGAACACTGTGGATGAAGTATGCCGAAGCTCATGAATAAACACATAAAGCTTGAATGCAGTTATGTGTCGAAAGTGGCAGCAGCACGTAACATATGCTTGATAATTAGCTCAGTGCAGAAATCAATAAGCTTACCTAATGGAAGGCACGCACTCTAACAGCCACTGTGTGTACTATACAAACATAGATCAGCCACATCACTGTACATTTAGTAAATTATTAAATTACACACCAATGCATTCACACACTCACATACACACGAAATGGGATCAGCTGTGTGAAATGACTGTGTGTCACGTTGCACTACAACAGTATTCACATTCACAGCTGCACTTGTGCTGAAAAGCAGTCTGTCGTCAGGCCGCTTAATTTGACAGCTGTTCCAAAAAGACTGCAGTCCTATCTAGTGCTTTTTTTATTATCAACATGCACTTTTTTCAACATGCTCTAACACTTGGAGGACTTACGGGATAAGGGAATTAGCGTATCAGTTACTCAAGCCCTGTGAAAATGCATGTAATGCTCTCCATAACCCTATTGTTAATGGAACCTGATAGGCCAAATCCAAGAGCCACCCCGGTGTAGGCCACATATCTCTATAACTTATATGAAGTGACGGTCATTCGGATGCCAGCTCTCCGCAGGTCCCATCCTTTCTAATTTAATTTTGACCTTTCCATAAATTCACACTCATTTCCTAGCCAGAGATACAGAGGAGAATGATCTTTAGTATTTTAAATTGAAAGGTTGTAATTGAACGAGCGCCTGAAGCAGAGAGGGGAAATTAAAGGATATTCATTTTTTACACTGATACCCCTGAGGAACGCAGTGATAGAAGCACGTAAGGACATCCTGCATGGCTCATTGCGAGGAAAAAAACCTAAAGCTACTCCGGACTGTTCCATCAGCGCTCCCCTGACATTTGGAACATAATGTACACAATACAGGGTAATGCTCTTTTGTGTTTCTCAGCCATAAAATTGTGCCCAATAAGTGCTGAGATTTAGGAGGGACGGTTCCGTCGTCGCCTTTTGCAATTAAGTAAAGCCACACAGGAGAACGTCTGGCTCATCTTTCCTCTGCCACACAGGAGTAATTTGAGAAAGCCAGCCTTGAGGCTGTCCTTTAACAAGCTCACCCAGATCGCCATATAGTACACCACTCTGGAGGCAGCTGGCTTTAAGTGGCTGGATGTCATTCTGAAGACCAACTGACAAACACACACGGCCCCACTTAAAGTGTGAAACTCTACAACTATATGCATCGAGACGCCATTTATAGTGCAGCAACTACAGTGTGTGGCACTACAGTTCATGTGAAAAAATAGCAATTATTTGCGGGATAAATGCAGAGGGTTTTCCCACTGTTTCCACAAAGACTGCCACTGTATTCTCAAGGCAGCTGGCTCTGTGCAGGCTGGTGTGTTTGTCAGCTGGCACTCAAGAGTACCATACATGCACAGTCACACACACATGTGAAAAATCTGTGTATCATATTGTCCTCTTTGCTGCACTCTTGCTGCACTGCTGCGTCTTGGTTTTCTCCAAACGCAAAAGGAAATATCCTCCATCACAATTACGGGATAAATGCAGCTGAAAATAAGGGGGAAAGACAAATTGCAAAGAGACAAAGAGAGCAGAAATGGAAGTGGCCTCTTGTTAGGCGTAAAAAAGAAAAGGGTGTACTTCAACCAGAAAGAGGGGTCCATTTGATTTGCAATTACCCCCCCAGATGATCAGTCGCCGTTTGAAGTTGATTGGCTTCCTGGAGTCTGCCAGGCGGAGAAAGTTCGAGAGGGGCTCTGACCCCTGCCGACCTAAAGGCAAGCACCGCATGACCTGGGCACCCTGGATGCGCCCCAAGTGCATCAGTCATGCAATCCATCCTTGTCAGACATCAGACAACAGATGTCGCTTCCTGTTGGCTCCATCTTACCCAGCAACCCTTGACCCTGCCACCCCACGAAGCAGAAGATGCTGAATGGGAAGTCAAAGATACATTGACAGTGGCGTACACCAACAGAGACGTGAACATACACAAGCACACACGGTAGAACAGAACAAGTCATATGTGCGTGGAAAGTCGATAACATGACACACAACCGACAGACCAACACTCACACAGACCTTTGAAACACCCCCCCCACTTCATCGAGCAGCTGCGTTAAACACCAATCTAATTGACCTGCCCCAGCCAAGCCCCATAATGCAATAGTAACTTAAGCCCGGAGATCACCACTGATGGAACACTAATGCTATCCATCTAGCCCAGCAGATGACCAGGGTGTGGATTTGAAAGGCAGATTTGATTACCTCGTGTTTGTAATTGGCTAAAGTGTGAAATAGGAAAGTATGTGAGAGAGCAAGAGGGTAGCGACAAAGAGCAGGAAAGGACGTGACACATGAGTAAAGCAGAATATTCAAACAGTTCCTTGAAAAATGTCAGAGTTGATAGACCTTAATGACACAAATAAAAGAGTCAAACACATCTGCAAACATTACCGTTGTAAATGCTCTCGCTATCAGTTGTTGCACCCTGACATAAATCTGTAGTGAATGTTTTCGCCACCTTGTTTTGGCTTTCTCTACCAGTGTCCGGCCAATAAAATACCCATTGCAACCGAAACTGAACTATATTGAATTGAGGAGTGGAGAGAGGCAGATGGGAAATTGAATGAATTCGTGGTGCCTTTTCAATCTCAACTGTCCCCCCTCCATGAGCCTTCATTTCCCTCTCAGTCAATATTAATCTTTTACTCGTGACATTTGCAACGTATTTAGATTAGATTCTCTGATTTATTTCACAATCTGCAGCATCGGACTATGTCATTCTACAGTCTATTTTTACATTCTTTAATATTGATTTGTTTGATCTGTAATACTTTTACTGTTGAAGCTGCACCACCCCAGTAAGGTTTTAATCAGAAATAATAAGAAATAATGATTCATGACATTTCTACCAAATAGCAATGAGAAAAATACAACATGTACATGTTTTTAGTGCAGATACAAAATCACTGCCCATTATTTGTAATAAATGACTTTGATGATCTTTAATGTAGACGTCTAATCAACGTTCACTTTTCAACCACATTTTGCCCAACGATGACACCAAGACCTGACCGTCCTCACCCAGGTCGATTGTGAAAGCAGCTCATAATGACCCATGATAACGTGCCACGACCTCTCATGGCTGTAGTAATTATTATCACAAGAGCAAACGAGGAAGTGAGGTGACAAAGTATAAGAGCGCCAAACAAACACAAAGAAACACAGGAGACCGGGGTTTTTTGTCCCGTGTGAAACCATAAGTCAACTGTCACTTTTTTAAATTAATCAAGTTTTATGGACTTTGACGCAATAATGTCTTTGTCAATGTTTTTGGTCTCTCCTGACTCCTGAGGAAAACATCAGGCTCTTTAGCTGCTTAATGTGAGTGAGAACCAGAACAGTAAAGCTGTAAACAATGAGATGAAACACACTATAAAGCTCCATAAGGCCGAGGAGAGCTAACGCAAGCGCTGTAATAGATATTAATTTATGGAAAGTAAACAACAGGAACACTTTCAATTTTTTTCACAAAGAATGATGAAAGAAAGACTCAATGAAAAATAGCATTGAGTAACAGAAGCTAGCCGAGCAGTGACTAGCTGAGATTTGACATCAGGACTCCACCTCTCCTCATGTGTCTCCTCATTTTGACTTGTCATAGTAGGAAAAGGACAGGTGTTACCAGCATTATCAATGGCTCTGTTCTATTCAAGTGTTCCAGTAAGTCATTGGAGTCTGACAGTGAACCAGCATGCACAACACCAGGACCCTGAAAGTAAAGCAGCTAAAAGAATTCAGCCATCATTCTTCTTTTTTTTTGTTTTTACACCTGTATATTTTCTACTGTGACCTGTCGAAATGTCAATTAACTTTTAAATGAAAAATAATCTAATACCTGGTTACTGTATTTGGAACCCCAACATTACACTAACCATAAAGGTCCTATATTGTTAAAAGTGAGATTACCATGTAGTGTTACCATGTCTTTTTTATTATAAAGCAGGTCAAGGTGCTAAATACTGTGAAAGTATCAAAATGCTCAATCCACAGAGAAATGCAGACAGCAGTTCAGAAACTGTGCCTTTAAACGAGCTGTCGGGATTTCCTGTGCGGTTGTGATGTCACAACTATACTATATGTAGGTAGAAAGTGTCACTACAGTGCCGTTACAGTAATTTCCCGGCTGCAATGACAGTTCAGACACTCAAGGGGCGCAGATGCAGTAGACCTAGAAACACTGACCAATCAGAGAAGACAGGGTTATTTAGGAGGGGGACTTAAAGAGACAGGCGCTAAAACGGAGCATTTCAGACAGTATGAGAAAAATAATGTGTTTTTTTAACATTAAAGCATGTACAAATGTTCTAGTACAAACCCTAAATACAAATATGAACCCCAAATGAGCATGATATGGACACTTTAAACATTGTATTGACAGTAAATCAGCTATCAGTACCCAAATAAAGTGTGATCGAAATTGTTCCCTGTGAGATTGGCTTAATGAGGCTCTCAAACAAACATAACATCATAACATCAGAGGTTGTTACTTTATTGAACCCTCACTCATCCTGTAAAACCTATATGCCATCTTAAACTATTAAACTGCACAATATATTGGGACAATAATAACACAGGACAGATGAAGGAAATGCATGCATCAGCCTTTATCCTCTTAAGGGAAAATAACTAATACGGCAGAACATAATGATGACAGGAATCCGCCCATTCATCAAAATGAGGAACAGTGTAATTTCTTCGCTCATCAAGCACCAGTGACCCTCTGGATGGGAGAACTTTATTACAGCTGGCACTTTAGTGACGGCGCAGAATTATGTGCATGCACTACACAGTCGTAGAATGGATGTACAGTACCTGTTTACCACTCTACATGGACACAGACAAAAATCAGACAGACAGTGAGACACAATCCTAAGGTCAGACTGATGCACTCGGACAGTGTGTGGACTAAGCCAACCGATCAGGTTACTCTATATAAATGAGCAATTTTTGAAGGGGACACAAATAATACAGCCAAAATTGTCCTTGTGTAGGATATGTGTACACAGAAGAAACCCTTACTAATAGTATTAGTGTAGAGTAGAGTAGTACTACTTCAGTTGGCCACACATTTACTTTTTTTAATCTTAACAAGTCATTTTGGTGCCTAAACGTGACTGTCGTCGCCGCAGGACAGTCAGCTTTTGCCGCCTAAACTCAAATGAGACGGCCGCTGAAGTTGACATAAAGGGGAAAGCAGGCAGTGGACCAAACTACTGTGAGGCAAGGGAGGTGGACTCCAAATGTTTCTAAACTTAAAAAGCGTATTTTTTCCCTGTTTGCATTTGTATTGTTTTACTACTTTAATTCTTTTAATTATTTAAAGTATAGATCATTATTATTTACAATCTACTGTTTGGTTCTAATGACATTTTTAGGGGGGGGACCACCGTCAGACCACTCTTCGATTTCTGCCTATGCGTTAAAAAGAACGGGTAACACTTTACTTGAAGGTATCTACATAAGAGTGACATGACACTGTCATGAACACATGGCACTGTCATTACACATGAAGCCTAACCCTATCGCTAACCCTAACCCTAACTTCATGACAAAAACCGAATGAAACTTAATGACAGATGCGTTACGTCAACGTTTATGACTTGTTTATGACACGTTCATGACAGTGTCATGTCACTCTTATGTAGATACCTTCAAGTAAAGTGTAACCAAAGAACATATCATATATGTTGTTTTGGGAGTCATTGACAATCAAACTATTCCAACCTGATCTCACAGAATTCCATGAAAAGAACACGGCTCCTTAACTCAAAATCTGTGGCAGTTTCACGGAATCGCAAAACATTCCGTGATGGGTCCACGGAAGAATTACGTTAAATAAACACGGCCCCTTAAGTTAAGGAAAGGGTCATGGGTGGGCTTATGGTTCCATGACACGCGAGAAGAACGGGACGGTTGGGTTTAGGAAAAGAAGAAAGCGACTTAAGGAAACATGACTAAAGGACACGATCCCCAGTCTTCTGGGTGAAAGTCCTGTGTTGTTTGATCCATCCACCACCCCAACCAACCTCCTTATGCGGAATTTTGGCCTTACATACTACTCGCTACCATAGTCGCTGTTAACACTATGTCATCTTCTCATTGACTTTACATTGGCATTGTTTTTTTCCGTGGTGGCCACACGGAATTTTCACACATTCTGTGCCACCACCACGTAATGCGCTGTGTATAATCTATAACTGTCTGACTGCAAAGAAGTTTGGCCTCTTGTAGCTAGTTGTTTTGGTTTTACAGCACATTTAGCATACTGTATGGTTCATTCTCAGCACTGTCAACAACCTACAAAGTAATTCCCAGCAGGAGTATGGAGCATTGAATCAATTAACTAAATCAAATATAACATAAAGAAAGCTCTCTGATATTGTATGCTAGCTCCCTAACAAACAGCAGACAGACAAGCTAACAGACATTTGGAAATCTAGTTTTCTCTGGAGTCTGTGGGGACCAAACTAGAACTAAAAGGAGAAAGAATATTGACTTACATTCATAACATCATTAATAATTTTAAACCAGAGCTTTGATTTTGTATCCTCAGTTCCTGTTAAATTTAGTTTTAGCAAATGTGGTACCTTAAATGTCTTGAGTGACGGAGAAAAGTGGGGCTGCCCTGGTGTGAAGTCCAAATTTTCCCTCGTCTGTTTTCAGAGATAATACGTGGGTGAATAAAGTTCAACAACAATTTCAAACTTCAGCTTTAGTGAATGCTAAATAAAAATAATATTCTCAGAGGAATATATTCCAAATACCACAGAGGAAAAACATCTACTGGAACCAAATCAAAGCACAAAGCAAACACGGAACAAGAAACAGTTCGTTACAGCATCTAAAAGATCGAAGTGACAGAAATACACAGAGTGAATTCAAACTGTATGAATGTAGTCCTTTTTTCTCTGGAGTTCACAAGAGTGAAGCACAACTCAACAGCTGAGTCTGATCAGGGACTTCATAGAACTTCCCAGTGGCTGTGATGTAGAAATGGATGATTTTGAGATTTAGATTAGACTTTTGGTTTAAACGATTCTGTGATTTTTGCATTATTAATTATAATGTAATTATGATGCTGTCAGTCAGAAAGTTTCTGGGCCCTATCTTGCACCCGGCGCAGCGCAACGCGTTGTCTTTGCTAGTTTAAGACTGACGCAGTTGTCAATTTCCCGTCCAGCGTCCACGTTGTTTAAATAGCAAATGCACCTGCGCCCATCTGTGGCCCATGGGCGTGCTGGTCTTACAGGGAGGGTACACACACAGGGACGCACAGCAGCACACAATTACGGTGCAAATCTGCCATCATAACAGCAATGCTCCAAGGTCCAAACGCGCCTGGCTTTTAAAGGGAATGGGAGATGATCTCTGATTGGTTTATTGCATGTTACGCCCAAAACACACCTCTGATTAATGAAGACACTAAGTACAACCCTTTTGAACCATGCGCCCGGCGCACGGACCCTTTTTTCCGCCGTTAAACTAGCAAAAGTGGATTTGGACACACCCTAAAAATCACCTGCGCCAGGCGCTTCACGGCGTGCGCTTAGATCGTTAAAATAGGGCCCGTAGTATTACAGATGTGTCTCCTGTTTTGTGTTACTACAGCATTTAGCCATGTTCCACTCTCACACCCTCTTTTGAATTTTCTCACACAGACAAATATTGGGTTATTCCTCTGTACCACTGAAGGACTCTATTTTTAGGTGTGAGTGATACAATGCTGTTGGATGACAGAAAAATTTGATCGCAAGATTAGCAATCTTGTACATTGAGTATGTAGGGGTACATGCAGGGGTAATACTTATTTTGATTGCGCTTGTTTTAAATTTAGGCCACATTTAGACTAGTCTATATCCATGACGTTCTACTCCAGGGATTGGTCCGTTGCCGCCGGTAATTCCACCGGATATCCCTCATTTTCGGCCGGATGTCCATCACCTTCCTCTTTCTTTGTGTTGGCGTTCTAACCTCTGGTGGATTTGTGAGGACTATGGTTAACTGCTCCTCAGATCTCTGCAGGGTAAATCCAGACAGCTAGCTAGACTATCTGTCCAATCTGAGTTTTCTGTTTCACGACTAAAACTGCTTTTGAACGTACACACGTTCCACCAAAACAAGTTCCTTCCTGAGGCTATTTAACAGAGGCACCGGGGCTCCGTCCGGTGCTTAGCACCGCTCAAGACGATTGTGATTGGTTCAAAGAAATGCCAATAAACCAGAGCACATTTTTCTCCCATCCCAGAATGCTGTGTGGACAAGCCAGACTACATCTAGACTGACATAGAATTGTGCCAAAAATAGCATGATCCTCATATAGTTTTAAAAAATAGAAGGTAGCCACTCAAAATAGTTGATCATGTCTCCGTTTTGACCACAACACAGGGCAGCTTCACCCAGCAGTGCACCGTCTGAGCCACACCAGTGTTGTAATGTAACACAGTACAAATACTTTGTTACTGTATTTAAGTAGGATTTTCACATATCTGTACTTTATCTAGTTATTTATATTTCAGAAAACTTTCACTTTTACTCCACTACTTTTTCTAAACAAAATGTATACTTTTACTCCACTACATTTCCCCTCAGCGTCTTCGTTACTCGCAAGAAATGTTTTCGTACATTGGAGTGAACAATTCTTCCTCACAAACAATGACAATTGTGTTTCTGTTCTTCTCTTTGTTGATGTCAGACTTGAAGTTTAAGAAGGTGTGGAAACCCTGAATATTATGCTTTAATATAAGGAGGCCGCAATAAAGTTCATAATCAGTTCTTCTTATATATCGTTTATTATTATTATTTTTGATACTTAAGTACAGTAAATATCAGATACTTTTAGACTTTTACTCAAGTAAATATTCTAGATAGATAGATAGATAGATACTTTATTCATCCCGAAGGAAATCTTAGAAAAAAAGGGGACTTTAACTTCTACCAAAGGCATTTTCTGTTAAGATACCTGTAATTTTACTCAAGTATTGCTTTCACGTACTTTATACAAGACTGCACAACACGTAGAAGCTTGTCGTGTGCACACCACTTAGAGCTTCTTAACGTCTATGGAGTTCTATGGATATATGTGTGTAGCAAAGAACCTATATATAAAAGAAAAAAGAAGATGTGGAACATTAAAAAAAAGCTCCTTTTTGTGATTTTGTCTATATAAATAAATAATACATTCATTTAACAAAGAGCCAACAATGTTTTCTTTCTTTGGCCAGACCAAATCAGGCATACAACAGATGTAAAAACCCTGAGTCTTGTGAGTTTTAGTTAGATTATTTCAAATCCACAATACAATTATTAGTTCCGTCTTCATCAACAACAGTTGTTTGCACTTGAGAATTCTTTGAGCTGACAAAAACATATTGTCTTCTTGTGTTCTGCTCCGTCAAGATCTTTATTTTTTTTTCACAGTTTCACACTACATACATGCGTCTCTCTCCTTGCCTCTCTTTCATGCTCTGCTTCATGACGTGTGCTGACTGAGTCTGGGTTTGCCAAAAACATCCGACACCTTATTCTTCATGTAACGCTGTGTGTGTTGACATGCACATAGGCTGAATGTGAGCCATCTCACAGTAATCAACTACTTTATGTTCCTGCTTTCAACCAGTAATTGTTGATGTTATGCTTCAAACATGAACATGTGTTTTAATGCTAATCTGCAAACCTCCTCCTTTAATGAACAAACAAAAATGAACGTCAGCGTTTTGCAACAACCCCATGACAGTGGGGCTGCCGCATGCTGCTGAGTTGATCATTACTGAAACCTTGTCGTGCACAGAGGCAGGCACATAGAGACTGTTCACGTACAGGTGTAGCTTTTCTACCATCACGGCAGATATGCGCACACACACACACACACACACACACATACACAGTAATTTCACAGTAATCTACCCACAGCGTTAGTCACATGAAGTACGTGCACAAACATACGACCATTTCACACATACAGATTGAGTGTAGCACACACAGTAATTCCCTCCTTCAATCTACAGTCCATTCAGTGTACCAGTGGTGTGCCAGTGTGTGGGGTTTATAATAATGGGTTGGTTGGTTGGTTGGTAGAGGGGGGTTGACAGAGCACCTCACATGTATTAGCGTGGTACAAGCTCACTGATGAGGCCCGCTGAGAGACTAGCAAACGGTGAACAGGCTCACTCTGTGCAATGGGACTTGATGAGAGGAGGATATGATTCATGGCTCCGTAGGCTTTCCAATGCAGATTCCTCCATTTCCTCCCTTTGTCTGGCTCTCTTTCTCTCCAACGGAGGCTAATGCTGGTAGGACTGGGGGCCCTGTTAAATCGCACCAGATGGCAACACATTTTCATCTTCATTTGGATTGTATATGAAATGGAGGAAAAATGGCAGAGGGATGTTTGACATGTGCTGTAATTGAAGCAGTATTAACTGCTGCAACATGAGCTGATTAATAGGAGGCAGAAGAGGGGCCCGGAGTAGTAAATACCTGTAACTGCTTTTTTACCAGTGGTGGAAGAAGTATTCAGATCCTTTACTTAAGTAAAAGTACTAATACCACACTGTAAAAACACTCTGTTACAAGTAAAAGTCCTGCATTGGAAATGTTACTTAAGTACTTAAAGTATTAAAAGTAAAAGTGAAAATGACTTTGTATGGGCAGTTCACGAACATGAACATTTGTTTCCTATTTCCCATTCGGTTGAGGGAAACATTCCCTGTCTCAAGCCATCTCAAGTCTTAATTAAAACGTCCTCACTAAAGAAGAAGTCACAGGGTCAATTGTTTCCTCCCGCGCTTCCTTTCAGCTGCAGCCTCAGACACACACATAAGGTAACGTTGAGTCAAAGGTCCGAGCTTTGAACTGTAGCTGCCATAGCTGGACAGAGCAGCGCTGACAACTCATTCATGGGGTCTGAGTCGTGCGTGAGAGCACTGCACCGTTACAGTCGCTTGCTTGATTTATTGGTGCAGCGCAAGCATCCGCAACACATTAGTTATCCTGCTCTCCATTTAAACAGCCCATTCATTACACATTAATTAGTTGTTGATAACAGCCCCTGTACTCCACAGGACAATATCAAAACACTGGAAAGATGGCCGAGATCAGGTCGGTTGCCAAAGTCTGTATTAACTTGGGGGCCTGTGAAAGTTGATCACCCGTGCACTTGGCTGCACAGGCGGTTCCTCTGGGGCTTATACTCTAATGTGCAAGTCATAAACACAGGAAGTAGAGAAATGCATTAGTCAAGTAAGTGCTAATGGCTTAAGAAGCTTTCATTCGTGGCCTTTGCAAAACATAAATAGTATTGGAAATACTTTTGGCTGGTTGGGGATTTGTTCTAAATGTACTGTCAACATACATTTGGCAGGCAATTATACAAACAGTGTTTTCTAGCCAGAGTTACACAATATGGCTCAGGGTTGAACACACTTAAAACAAGAGATAGATAAACGTATCGAGACACCGCTAGTTGATAACAAGACTACAGTGTACTGCAGCCATGCTGGAGGCTCTGTGAGGATGTAATGATCACTGGCGCTAAATAAAAGGTTGGGGGATCACTAATGTCAGTATCCTTTATCCTCTGGGGATCATGAATCTCTGTACAAATCTTTATGGTAACTTAATGTACCGACCACCTCCAGAGCCATGCTGCTAACATGGCTTTAGAGTTCCATTCCAACACGGTCTCATGAACGGCCTCGTATTTCGTAAGAAAACTTACAATTCGTATACAGCCAACTCTGGCCGGTCCCCTGAATAGCTGTCTTTACAGTTACATTTATCCGGCAAAAGGTGACTGTCAGGTCCAGCTTCCGCTCTTAGTTAATGTTTTTTTGTTTGTGTTGACTTCCTGTTTTATTTTGAAATACTCACCGTCTGTTTCTGTTTCAGGTCACTTGTCTTCCTGTCTTTGTCTGCCTTCCCGCCTGTGTGATTACCCTCCCTTCCCTAATGTGTGCCACATGTGTGTCATTGTCTCCACCTACCTCAGTGTATATATATATTTACCTTGTGTCCCTTGTCAGTTGACAGATGGTTGTTGTACATCGTGTCTCACTCTCCAGCTTTATTCCTAGTGTCTCTTTCCTGTATTTTTGTATGACCTCTTGCCTGCTTTTGACCACGTTTTTGCCTGTCGTTTTTTGTACCTTCGCCTGCATTGTACCTCTGTACAATAAACTCCATTACCTGTTACGTCTTCTTTGCGTCATGCTTTTGGGTACACTGTGCTCCGTGACTGGGAGCCAGGTACAGGGCACTGTGAGGTGACGGTCGATTCAGTCGGCCGTTGAAGTTACGTTAAGGGACACAAACACCTGTTTCCTCGGTGAAAGTCTTGTGTTTTCCCCTTAACTTCCTCCAGAACATGAACTCCGCTCCCCTGCCTGAAAGCCCTGTGTTTTATGCAGCTCTTCGCGCTTGTATACAGCAGCAGTCAATGTGGTGCATACTAAATGCAAGGAATACATACAAATTACAGTGCAAATTACAGTGAATAACTTTACAGTGGATAGCTTTTTGTAGCTATATGTATGAATGGTTCATGAGAACAGCCAGTCACAGTTGTGGGGTCGTTGCATCAGGTCCCCGTGAGAAGATTAAATGTGATCCAGGAGTGCTTTGAGTAATAGATGCATGTATTTGAATGCTTATCACGAGTTCCAAAGTAATTTATAATACTATGAAACAGGATTTGAAACTATGGGAAATTATCTCAGTGACAATCTTTTTTATTGTTCATGTTACAAAGTAATTTTCCAGCTTGAAGTGCTTGATTGAACTAAGCTTGGCGCGTACACATCCCAGATCTGACCTGCATTTCAAGCAAGCTGATTGGTTGATCCAACTCCTGTCGGGAGGGGGGGTTCAAAAGAAAAATCCACACAGACGTCTATGAACTACACCCATGCGTGTTCATGTTCACGCGGCCTGGAGAAGCATGTTTCAGCCTTTTAGCATCATAGACATAATGTTGGGTTTGTACACTCTTAAGTATGTGGTCATCATTGTGAACAGTACATAAGACCCTGCAGTGTTTTTTGTAATTAAATGGATTGCACACATAAATGAAATCACCTTTTGACTCAGTTGCTGGCGACAACTCATTTTAGTGCATTGTCTTCATGTTTTTAATCACTGTAAAGGGAGCAGATCCTTCTGTGATATACAGTATTAATACCCATCCCATCAAACCAACCATAATATCATAATATAATAATGTCCATAATATTTAGTGCTGACCAGGGGTTGATGCAGACATTGTATCAATGAAAAACAGTGTTTCTCATTTAGTTTTTTTTTTTTTCCGTGAGATCTGTCCTTCAAAATCAGCATGGTGGCTTAGTGGTTAGCACTTCTGCCTCACAGCAAGTTGGAACTGCAGAGTTTGAGCCCCGGTATGGGCAGGGCCTTTCCGTGTGGAGTTTGCATGTTCTCCCCGTGTGTGCGTGGGTTTCCTCCGGGTGCTCCGGTTTCCTCCCACCACAAAGACATGCATGCTAGGTAAATAGGACCACAGTTGAAAATAATAATAATTAATAATAATCTGGCTAAAACTGGTGCATTTACAGGAATGTTGATTAATGAGCATTGTCCTAATAAAATAAATAACTCTTAAAGCATTCATGTGACCCAACTTAATTGGAAATTTGTCAGACGTGCTCCAAACAGTGAAAATCCTCCACAGGATGCCGATGATGGATAATTGTCCCCCTCGTTGTCCCTTTCTCATCAGCTCTCACATTGTCAGGATGGGACAGTGGTGGAGGTGTGATAATGCTGTGGGATTTTGGAGTGGGTCATTTAAAGTGCATGGCACATTTCCCCCTGGCAAAGATCGGGGGGCTGGAATTGTTCGGGGACTAAGCTGTCACACCCTCAATAGCAAAGGC
This sequence comes from Sander vitreus, assembly GCF_031162955.1. Classification (NCBI taxonomy): domain Eukaryota; kingdom Metazoa; phylum Chordata; class Actinopteri; order Perciformes; family Percidae; genus Sander; species Sander vitreus. The sequence goes on along the minus strand of NC_135865.1, from coordinate 778,399 downwards.
CATATCAAAATGCCTTCATGCCTTTTACGCCGGCTAGCCGGTAGAGAACAGGACGTGGGCTAATCGGCTTTCACTTTGAGCTGGGGTTTGGGGAGAACATGAGTCTTCAATAATAAAAAAGATGACATGCTTGACCCTGACTTCTAAAGGCTGAGTAGGGAGGTGTGAACATCAGCTGGCAGGACGTCTGCCCACTGAACAGACCTAGCATGACACAAAGTTCGTCGAAAGGGAAGGAAGCAGGAAGTGCTGACAAAGGGCTGCCGAAATCGGTCATCGAGAGGTTTTTGGGTCAATCTCAACTTAGTACTGTCAGATTTAGCTCAACATATTTTGTCAACAATAATAATAATACGCTTCAGGGGCTCATCTTTTAAGGCATTTTTCTGCCATCTGTATTCTTTCACATGTGTAGACAAGAATCATTATCCCATATTAATATTAACTCATGTCGGGTTCATGGAGAGTTCAAATTATAGTGCACAATGAGATGATGATTCCACAAAAAATAAAGTCTGCACATATTCAGTGCATGTTCCATAAGGTTCAGTGGGCTAGTTTGCCTCCAGTAAAGATTGCATTCTCTCTCGCTCCAATTAATAAATGTTAAAGAGGCAGTCCAGACAAATCACCACCTTCACGCTGTTACTGGCTCTGGTCATATATCTGTTGTTTGAAATGAAAAATGGAGAATAATGAATGCAGTAATGTAGATTCATGTAATTTATGTATGCATTTTATCCATAAAAAATGTAAAAAACAACTTTGGTAATTATGCTCATTGGAAAGTATGAGAAAAGTATGGATGCTTTCCCCCTCCTTTGGTTATTAGACCTTTCTCACAAGCTTAATAAAAAAAATTAGGTTGACACATTTTTGGAGCACTATTTCATTCTTTTTTTTTAAAGATTATGGTTTGGGTTGATAGGCTAGATGAAAACAGGCAAGGGGGTAGAGAGAGGGGGAAAGAAATGCAGCAAAGGCTAAGGTAAGGACCGAGCCTCAGTACATAGGGGGGAGGCTTAACAAGGTTAGCTACCAGGGCTCCCTGGAGCACTAGTCTATTTTTTAGGTTTGGCTGACTGACACGCAGTGATCAACATATTTAACAGGAAGTAAAAGAGAATTACTTATGCATAAGCCCACTGTACGCTCTGGGTTTTTTCTTTTTTCAATGATTATTTTTTTGGGCATTTTAGGCCTTTGTTGGATAGGACAACTTAGACATGAAAGGGGAGAGAGAGAGAGAGCGAAGATGACATGCAGCAAAGGGCCGAAGGTCGTAACCGAACCTGTGGCTGCTACGGCGAGGACTGAGCCTCTGCAAATGGGCGCACGCTGTACCAGGTGAGCTAACCAGGCGGCCATGTTTGCATTTCTTTAAACCAATCACAATCGTCTTGGGCGGCGCTAAGCTCTGGACGCAGCGACGGTGGCTCTGCTAAATAGCCTCAGTAAGGAACTTGTTCTGGTGGAACATTTGAAAAAGAAAACACCACATACAATATTAAATGAAGTTAACTGTTGACACAATACAGTAACGTGAGCTATTTAAATTAGCTGATACATGGTTAAACCTCATTAGCTCTTACCAGAGTATCTCTGTGTGTACTTCATCCACAGCAATCCCACCAATCAGTCCCAAAACGTCCCAGTTAGAGAGTAAATGCCGTAAACATATTCTTATAAATCTTTACAATCATTCACCGAAAGAACCAAGTACGCCTGCCTACGATCCAAATTTTCTTCAAAACTTGACATTTTCAGCATGTACCTTCTTAGCTTGAAGGTTATTGTCGTTTCCTGTAGCGAAGGGATTTTGACAATGGAAACACACAGAGAGCGGAAGGTGAGGGACAAAGCTTGACATTGCGTCGGATGTAAGACTTGATCCGGGAAATGTTCGCATGCTATTAGATGGATATTGAACCCTTCTTTCTCTTCACAGTGGCCCACATGAAGCAGGTCACGGCAGGTAGCAATTTCCCAGGGCTTTGACAATTTATGGCAGAGGAAAAGCGGCTAAAGTGTGGCTGTCTAAGTGCTGCCGGAGCGCTGGCCCGGTCTTGCCACTCGCACTGTCCCACAGTATGAGCACAAACTGCACAGACAGAGAGACAGGGAGGCTTCTGAGTGCTCACTATTCATTATTTAACACAGTAATATAGTGAAGAGGAAACTCAGTTTGTTCGCAAGAATCCATCTCCAAGTAAATGCTCATGCAATATGATTTTCTTTTGAGCTGAATGCTGATTGTACTGATGATAGACAAGACTTTGTGTCAGATGCAGGTGTAAAATCCAGTTTACATGGTCAATAATCAACCAATGATAACATTTTTGTTATATATTTTAAACATTTGTTCTTGTATTCTATCCTATTTATTATTTCATGTATATTCTGTATGTGTGCTGTGTGTCTGATATTGTGCTGCTGTACCGCTGTAATTTCCCATTTCGGGATCAATAAAAATCTATCTATCTATCTATCTATCTATCTATCTATCTATCTATTTCATTGGTTATACTTGAGGAACCATATCAGCACAAAGATGTGAAGTTGTGATGTGATTTCTTTCTCTTGGCCAATTTTGTATGTCAGTGATGGGAATAAATCTTGTGTTACAAGTCTCGAGAGATAAGTCAGAGCTATGAATCACAGTTTTACAGTTTGCTCTGGATGCTGCTTGTGGCTAAGCAGTAACCAATGGATGCACTCGCATGATGAAGTTATCATTTAACATGAGAAAGTATGAGGATGAAAACCATAACAGACATGTACGAAACATGTTTTTGCAAGCAGAGAACATCCAAACACATGGTGGTGGAAGAAGTATTCAGATCCTTTACTTCAGTAAAAGTACTATACCACACTGTACAAATACTCTGTTACAAGTAAAAGTCCTGCATTGGAAATGTTACTTAAAAAGTAAAAGTACTCAATGCAGAACAATCCTCCCATTTTAGAAAGTGTAAAGGATCCAACCAGTTGTGTGTTTAATGGTCTCATCATCTCAGCTGAACTTGTAGCCGTTATATTGTTGGCTAGTTTACTTTAGAATAAAACATCAGATTGTAGTCTTAATTTCTAAAGTAACTAGTAACTAAAGCTGTAACAGATGAATGTAGTGGAGTAAAAAGTACAATATTTCTCTCTGAAATGTAGCAGAGTAGAAGTAGAAAGTGGCATGAAAAGAAAAGACTCAAGTAAAGTACAAGTACCTCAAATAGTACTTTAGTGAATGTACTTTGTTACATTCCACCACTGCAAACACACACACACACACACACACACACACACACACACACACACACACACACACACACACAGAGCCTATGCTGTAGCTACTATCCATCAGGTTGGGTTCAGCGGAACAAATTTCTCTGTCATCATTTATCTGGATTCTTTTACCAAGCACTCCGACTTCACATGCGAGCCGTCAAGCTCATTTCTCCTCCCACTAATCCCTCTATTCTAATGCTCGTCCACATCAGGCTTGGCCACAGTAAACCCATGATTAATGATGTATTGATTGGACTGTTTTCTAGCACCAAGCCGAGGTGCTGAGTTGACAGCGCACTTGCTTATCTGAGCCACCCAGCTTGCCAGAGGAGAATGTTTCCTGCGGGAAAATAAAAGCTTGGTACAAACTGGACAGCTGAGACACATTTGTACACTTTTGTTTTCCAACCGAGCATTCGGGACAGACACCGATGTAATAGAAAGTCTGTGATGGATGTTTCGTATTTCTCTGTCAACTGAAAATCATCCTTTTGTGTAATGACTTACTGTGCTTTTTTGTTATTCAAACAAAAAATGATTTGAGGTAGTCCCAAAGTGTCCAATATAAAATAATACATAAGACATTACAGAAGTTAAAAAGTCAAATATCATGTAACTGATAAATTGTGAAATTAAATAATCAGTTTTTAAAAACTCCATTATTTTTACGCAAGCTAAACTCATTGTTATGATACATTTTTTATTTTATTATTAAAATGGTATTCTTAATGTGGGCTTTTTCAGTCTGCTCTTCTTTTAGTGACACGTCTCCTCCCTCATTCACTACTCCCTTTATAATGGACACTCCATAGTTTAAGCTACTTATCAGTCGGCATATTTAGCCGTAAATTCAGATTTCAGGCACTTGCTTATGGATCACCATTTCGCCTCATCATCACTAACAGCTGTGGAATCGTGCAACTGCAATTTTTGCATCTATATGTGACGCTTTGCATTGTGGGATTCTTAGCAGAAAGTAGTGTGCAAGCCATGGACACTATTTATAATGAAATCTAAATGGTGGATGAATTTACTGTACACACTCGGAATTTGAACACTCAAATAAAATGGCAGGTAGTAAATGTATCGCGCTAAAAGACGTCCTCAATCTTTTTTTCAGCCAAGGGCCCCTTACAAGATAGAGAATATGGGGACCCCCTCAATTATGTTTTTAGTAGTTATAGTGTATAGTTATAGTATAGTGATGTGATTGAACAATACAAGAGAAATGTATTAGAAATATATTACACTTGCATTCAAATTAAATAAAACATATTTTCATCATCTCAACACGGTGCAGATGACATCTATTCATTAGCTGCATTTAACACTGTACCGAAACAAAGTATCAAGGGCAAATCAAGAGAAAAGAGCTAAACAGAGCATAAATATATGCACACACAGACACACACACACACACACACACACACACACACACATTTTACTAATTTATTTAAGTCCACTTAAAAAGAATAATTTACAGGGAAATAAAAAAATTATAGATGCAGTTAAATACATATACATGGGCCATTGACATACAGCAGGTCTTCATAATATTAAGCATATCCCTCTGTTCTCATGGATGTAAGTAACAGCGTCTTCACCATATATGGCAGCTGCCTATGATAGCAGACAGAGCACAGTACTTTGCTAGCCGTTTAGTCCTTTTTTTGGGCATCCCAAGCAGACGAAGCCCTTTTACAACAAGCCTGTGTGTGTGTGTGTGTGTGTGTGTCCTAAGCTGCCAAATATGAAACCAAATAAGTCAGCACCTATAGCCTAGCTCTGAGATGGTGTTTGGGAGTGGTTGGTATTTAATGACCTTGGTTAAAAAAAGCTTCCTCCATGTTAGGAATCCATAATAACGCCACTGGACTTGTCATTCATCACAACATCTGGTGTATTAGCAAGCAGGTGTGAGAAGGTATCAAAGTTACTCTTGCAGTGATGAAACACTGATGGTTTTACACAATAATTTTTGTGCGCACACACACATACACACACACACACACTCCTAGTGCACACATAGGCTAAGTAAAACATTACAAAAACAACAATTAAAATGACATAGTTTGTTTTATTAGACTACTATTTAAAAAAACTCAACATATTATTGTTTGAACTATGAAGCCTTTTGTGAAAGATAAGATTCATCCTGTTATCTAAATGTTCTCCAACTGTCTTCGTCATTCTGTAACTAGAACACAGAAAATGGTCAGGATTACTCATTTTCACTCTTGAAATGTCCATCCAAATCCAAAGAGATTCTTATGTTTCTATTTTTAAGTTACTTAACATAGATACTAGGGGTGTGTGTGTGTGTGTGTGTGGGGGGGGGGGGAATCGATACAGCATAGTATCGCAATGTTTTCCGTGGCAATACTGTATCGATACACAGACGCCTAGTAGTGAATTATTCTTATATATGTGATGGTCAGTCTGTCTGCTTGACAATCCCATTTTGCAGCGATACAATTGAAGTGAGATTAACAAACTGAGAAATGTATCTTTTTAGATAAAAACAGATGTTCACAAAGTTTCCTTCTGGTGGACATCATTTGAAATTGGGAAAAATTCATAAATAAATAAAAAAGTTCATAAATTGTAATATATCGCAGGATATTGCAATATGTTTAAAATTGCAATAATATCGTATCTTGACATAAGTATCGTGATGATATCATATCTTGAGGCCTCTGGTGATTCCCCACACCTAAAAGATAGGGCATCAATTTGGGGTTAACATTATTACTAATGTTGAAAACAATTTTCAGTATAGTCCACAAAAATAATATTTCCCTAGTAATAGAACTTTTGCTGCATTGATTTGCCGGTCCAGTCAGAGAATCTGATGGAAAATTACACAAAGTTGAAGTCATTTAAAAAAAAAGAAAAGAAAAACGAAGCCACACCCTCGCTCTGCCCCTGATATAGGGAGGGATTTCACACAGCCAGCCTTTCTCTTTGGTTGCTGTAGCCAAATGGATCTAGTTAGTTTGCTAGCAGTTAGTCAACAAAATGTGATTGGCTGAGAGGTGAGGGGGCCGACACTAATGACACCTCCACTGTCAGGTAAAGTTACAGTTAATAAAATAAATAAAAAGAAAAGTATTTATCATCACAACTTTTGGTTTTATAATATATTTTACTGTATGTATAACATGATTAGTTATTTAATAATAATAATTAATTAATAATGTAATTCATGTATTTAATGTTGAATATTTAGGGCTGCGTAATATTTCCTAGGTAGGAGGAGGATTTTGGGCTTGTTCTTCCCACTCATCATTACACTGTGCATACGGCCATCATCCTTTTCTCTCCTGGCCTTTGCCATTTTGAAGAGCACATTTTAAGCAGGGGAGAGTAAATTACCGCTATGGAGATGACATTTCCATCTAATGTTCACTTTGAGGCAAAATTGGTATCTTCCCCAACTGCAAGGTGGAAAAAAACTGATGTCCCCCGCCCCCCCTCTCTCCCTATTTTCTATTTGTCTGAGACACACTTTCTTTCTCTCCCCGCACATCTCTTTCATGACCCACGTGCGCTTTTTCCACAGCAATCTATTACCTCCTCCACATCTTACCTTGCTCTCCTGCAATCTGAACACTGCACACTCTCTCTCTCTCTCTGCCTTGTGTCTCTCCCCATCACTCTCTCCTTCACCTTCTCACTCCCACCTCTCGCCGAACACCTTATACTTCCTTGTATCTCTTCACCTGCGATCCGCTTATCTCAGATCTCCTCTCTGATTGGCAGATAAGTATCATTTTGGAAGGACCTCCACAAGTCGTTGCCTTCTCATTTCCTGGCTGAAATGGCTGTTCTGCCTATTTGCTCTGTCAGTGATCATATAGAACATCCCCTGCGTACGGCAGTGATTCCTATCTTCTCCACAGATACAGTAAAAGAGGAGGGCAGATGTGGAGATTAAGGCAGTGTAGTCACCTTTAGAAACCCCAGAAATGCGTGTTCTTTACTTTGGTTTTTGTAGTGAAAGGTCACAGACATATTCCGTGAACATGCTCAGCGCTGTAGTGGAAGATACAAAATGAAAACTGTGACATCTAAGAGTCTCCCTACATGTGTCCCAAGGGCCAAACGAAAGTGGACTTGGTGCAGGCATGCAGTTGTGTGTAGCGTCTGAAATCTCATCATATCAGGTGTGCTGATTCTACCTGCTGTTGAGCTGATGTCTCCATACTGCTACCAACACATCACAGTGTGAGAGTACACGCTGGAATATGAATCAGGTCAAGTATATTTGCATATTGAGTAAAAATATTGTTTCCTTAGAGGGGTTTACAATCTGTACAGCATTCAGTACAACACCCTATGTCCTTTTACCCTGGATCTGAAAAAGGAAACACATCTTTCCTGACTTCTTTGTGAGGAAAACCTTAAAGGCAAGGCAAGGACAGTATATTTTTATCGCACCTTATCATACACCAATGCTGGCTGCATACACAGAGGTCATTCAAAGTGCTTTACAGGCAAAACAACAGCAACAAACGGAAGAATACAATTAGATAAATGAAAGTACCGACATATTTTTATAAAGCTGCATAGAAGTTTAAGACCAACACAAAAAAGTACCATAAAACAAGACTAATTTAAAGCTGTGGATAAGAGAATAGTATTTAACTTATTTTTAAAAATGACTATGGTTGAATATATTATTTGCAATTACAGCCCTAATGCAAGTTGTGTAACTTAAACATTCCGGCGGAATTTCTGGCGGCAACGGAGCAATCGCGGAAGTGAAACGTTGTCGATAAAGTCTATTTGGTTTGTAGTCATTTTTCTCTCTCTCCAAACGTTAGTATGTGCTCCACGCAACCATAATATCAACTGAAACACTCAGGGTCATATGGTGAGGCGTGGGTCAGGCTCTGTCTTACAGAGGGAGCCAGACTCAACATCTAGTAACACAACTAACGTTTTAACAATGTACTTCATCAAACTGTTCCCACAACCGTATGACCGACTTGAGGACAACAATCCTTCTCAGGTACGTTGTGTCTCGGTTTCCTCTTTAGGTTTGTCGTGTGGTGCTCCTGGTCTCCAGTGCACCATCGTCATCATGGCACCACAAGTGTTTACAAAAAGATTTATGATTCAACTGAGAAGGCTCTGCAGATTTACGGAGCATGCTGAACTCTTTTATTGGATTATTACAGTTCTGATACCTACATATAAAAATAGTCACAATTTAAATACAAAGAATGACACAATCACAGTACATCTGCTGCCAGTAAAAAACCAAAATGTCAGTGGTGGATTAAGTATTCAGATCCTTTACTTAAGTACAAGTAATAAAATCACACTGTTAAAAATACTCTTTTACAAGTAAAAGTCCTGCATTGAAAATGTTATTTAACCGAAAGTATGTAAGGATCATCAGGAAAATGTTCTTAAAGTATTAAAAGTAAAAGTACTCAATGCAGAACTCTCCTCCCATTGTAGAAAGTGTAAAGGGTCCAAACAGTTGTGTGTTTAATGGTCTAATCATTTCAGCTGGACTTGTAGCTGTTATGTTGTTGGCTAGTTTAATACATAATAAAACATCAGATTTTATAAACTACATGTGTTTTGTGTGCAGAAATCTTAATGTGTAAAGTAACTAGTAACTAAAGCTGGAACAGATGAATGTAGTGGAGTAAAAAGTACAATATTTCTCTCTGAAATGTAGCGGAGTAGAAGTAGAAAGTGGCATGAAAAGAAAAGTCAAATGTACAAATGTGTACATAAATGTACTTAGTTACATTCCACCACTGCATATTGTTTAGAAGAAAAATGGTAAATAAATCATAAAGGTGCTCTTTGGAAAGGAACACAAAGATTTAAAAAAGAACAAAAAGGTCCAAGCCACTTTATAATCAAGTTATAAAGCCTTTAGATGGCTATTTTATTTTGAAATTGTTACTACATTAAAAATAGAGCTGGGTAACCACCAATGTGTAGCGGCACAAACAACGATTTCAAAATGAAATAACCATCTAAATAAAGCCTTTTTCACTTTGGAGCTTTCTTCTTTTTTAAAGCCCATACTGTGTTGTTCCGTATGTGTTGGTAAGGCTGAGATTTGGAAGGTTTTGGAAGGATGTCGTCATCCCTGGCCCAGTCTGCCCTCAATTCTTCTCCGTGTCCTCTCCGTGCTCTGCCCCGGCTGAACTAAAGCTGTGAATCCTGTCAGCTTTCCAAATTGTACCGTTAAGCGCCCCCTCCGCATTGTCACCTTGACACTAATGCCCGCTCAGTGACTGGTTTCAGCCTGCCCCACCCTGGGTTTGTTAGCTAGGAGGAGAGTATAAGCCATTGTCCATTTTGTGCTTCTGCAGAGATGACAGGATGTGATGCACAAAATGAGAGATCGATTTAGGGAAATGGGGAATATGAAAGTGAGAAGAGAAGAGGGGCAGAGAGATAAAAGCAGAGTAAAAAACAGACAGCGTGGGCAAAAAGAGAAATGAGAGAACAGAAGAGAGAGGTTGTTAAAAGGGAGAAGAGAGACAAAAAGATCAAGGAAGGCTAAGGGAAGGAGACAGGACACAGAGAATGAAATAGAGAGAGGAAGGGGGGGTTATCTGTCATTCACTTTCAGAAGAGGTCTGATGGTTGCTCTCTGTGCATTTGTCAAGCACAGCATGGATAGAACGGCTGGTTGGATGCTCGGTCTCTGAGGCCCAGCAGACTGCTGCTGCTATAATGTGAGACAGGAAGTCCAGGCCAGGTCTGGTGTCTCTGGTGACCCAATAACATGGAGTATGTACCCATCAAAATACATCTATATCAGGGGGCTGTGCCCATGTCAGCTAGTGATCATTTCATTTATTTAATAGCACATAACAAAAAAAACCTAACTAGTCACAGACTGATATCAGTCAAAAAGCCCAAATGCCAGACTTTATTAAGAATACTGCATTTTTGTGGGAGCAGCAGCGACAAAACATTTTACAGTAAAGATTGGTCTTTCTTTGAGAGAGGTCAACCTACTTTGTCATCAGTATATACGGTAGGTTGTTTAGCCAACACATGTGAGCTACTAAGTCAATATTTTGAGATATTAAGTCAATATATTGAGATATTAAGTCAATATATTGAGATTCTAAGTCAATATTTTAAAGTTTATCATTACTTTGAGATTCTTAGTCAATATTGAGATACTAAGTCAATATATTGAGATACTAAGTCAATATTTTGAGATATTAAGTCAAGATATTGAGATACTAATTCAATATTTTGAGATTATAAATCAATATTTTGAGACAATAAGTCAATATTTTGAGATACTAAGTCAATATTTTAAAGTTTCTCATTATTATGAGATACTAAGTCAATATCTGGAGATAGTAAGTCAATATTTTAAGATACTAATAAAGTGTCTGATTTTGAGATACTAAGTCAATACTTTGAGATAGTCAATAGTTGGAGATAATATGTTACTAGTTGGAGATACTAAGTCAATATTTTAAAGTTTCTCATTATTTTAAGATACTAAGTCAATATTTTGTGATACTAAATCAATATTTGGAGATAGTAAGTTAATATTTTAAGAAGTTTGTCTTATTATTTTAAGATTCTAAGTCAATGTAAACTATCTGACTAGACGTGTGACTTAAATGAGATGGACGGTTTCCTTTTTACATTTCAACATCAAAAGATATTTCTTTGTGTCATGCAACATGCTGTTTAATACCTGTGTTGAAAAGTGGTCAGCAGAACACGTTTAATTGTATGAGTTATTTGATCATCATTATGAAGAGAATGCCACTTGCAAATTCAAGGTTGTATCTGTTGTGCAAAGAGAGTAACACTCCAAAGTTAACGCTGGTACTTACTTTAATGAAAAGTGGTGTTTTTGATACAATCTAAACCACTACATTTGCTTGCTTTTGTAAGATTTGCCAGTGGTTTTTAAAAGTACACATTTTATATGCCCAGAAATATGTTAAAAAATGAATATGAAATAAATACATATGTTAACCATATTAGTTTAGAGTGTTAACATGCTAATTATCACAAAACACAAAGCACAGCAGAGGCTGATGGGAATGTCATTAGGTTTGCAGGTATTTTTTTTTATATAGTATTACAAAGTAAAGTATTACAAAGGAATACATTATGACCTGATGAAAAGTCATGGTATACCCAAAGCTATTACGGGCTGATGTTTGTTCAATTGTTAATTTTTTGTATAGTTATTTAATGCTATAAAAATGTTGTGAAACTTCATGATTGACAGCTGTGGTTGACTTGTGATTAGTTGGGCGGGACTTTGCCGACAGTGCAGCTCCACCACCCGATCACTACTGCACAGACTCTGGCTCCAAAACAAGAAGATGGCAGCGTCCGTATCCGGGATATTTGGCTTCACTTTGTACAGTGGGAGGAAGGGAAGACGAGTTAGTCTATGCTCTAGCCATGTCGCTAGCATAGCTAAAGACCTGGCCCACGGTTGACCTAATATTCAACATCTGCACAAAACCAGATATGTGGTGTAAGTAGGTGGTGTAAGCTGCTCCACCGGCATTGCCGGGACTCACTGTGACTTGAACCAAACTGCCGATGTGACGTAGCTTTGCTCCGCCAGCACCACAGCTCTGCGTGTATGTGTGTGTGTCGGAGCTTGAGCTCTCTGTCAGCATACAGAGAGGACAGGTAAGCTCGCGCTTATGCACTCTCAGGGACCGAAATATGGCACTTTTTGATTTAACGTGAATCGGTGCCAACATTAGGTGTAAGTGTCACGTTCCTATCTTGATTTTTATCCCAGGAATAATTGTGTTCACAAGAATGTTTTTTTTTTTAAACAGATAGACAGAGACAGATGCCACCAAGACGACATAAAGTCCCACATATGATGTAACAGTGCAGACATGAAAACTAAAGTGAAGTGAGTAAGAAAGAGGGATGGAAGAAGGGAAAGAGGGGAGGAAGTGGAGGTCAGTGTCCAGCCTGCCGTCTAATTAGTTGCCTCACAGAGCACTCAGACACGGAGAGACGGAGGGAGCAGTGGCGGGAGAGGCGACAACTCAAGTAGAATTCTTCAGCAAATTTACTACTGATCGTCTCACAACGACACAGCTAATAAACTACTTTAATTGCTGCTATCCTTACTAAGCATTTGGACACGCGTGACTGTGGCAGTTTTGTGGCCAAAGCAGTCGGGGCAGTTAGGGAAGACATGTGCAGAGCTGACACCAGCAGCCAGAAGAAAAAACAGCCAAACATTTAGTTCACATCCTAGTCAGTGATGCATTAAATGCAAAGTTGTAAAATCTCCCCCAATCCGGAAGAAGAGGGAAATACTGGAGCAGAAACAGAGTAAATGAACAGAGAGGGAGAAATAGAGTGGGAAAAAATTGAGGGAAAATAAATGAGGTCTGCTTGGTGTAATGTGAAATGAGCTAAATCAGCAGCATTACTTCCCCCTTGGCAGTGCAGGTGCTGTAAAGAGATGTAGCTTACTTCTGAGATGAATTTTGCCTTCCTAGGAACAAGACATGGAACCTACTGTTCTGCATGTGTTTGCGAAATTGCACACATATACACTCACATAACATTTGACCCGTATATGCACACAAATGCAAACATGTATTAAAGAATTACAGACGGGGGCGCCCAGATAGCTCAGTTGGTGGAGCGTGCGCCCATGTGTAGAGGCTTAGTCCTCGACGCAGCGGGCCAGGGTTCGACTCCGACCTGCAGCCCTTTGCTGCATGTCATTCGCCCTCTCTCTCTCTCTCTCTCTCTCCCCTTTCATGTCTTCAGCTGTCCTGTCAAAAATAAAGGCTGAAAATGCCCATAAAAATTATCTTATTATTAAAAATTATTATTATAAAAAATAAAAAATAAAAAAGAATTACAGACAGGTTACACTGTTAAAAAAACTATAAAAAAAACCAGTCAAATGACTGGCAACAGCGGTGGTCAAACAAAAACCGTATAATCAAATAAATGTCAAAAACAATACATTTACAGTCATATTCATTTAAGGTTTTGGAGCAAAACACTGTTATTTTTGGCATGATACTTAAAACAGTTGGGTTGTTAATTTACATATAATGTCCATAACTTTACAGACTTTTGTACACAATTTGAAAAAGCTACATTTTGAATTATTTTCCGTTAAATCAGAATTTTTTTTTTACAGAGTAATGCATACATGATATACTTACAAGCACACACTGAGAGCAGAATATGGTCTAAAGCTGCTGTCTAAAAAACTGAATTCAATATCTTTCATGCATTTATAGGCTACCCTGTCACCAGGAAGTGGCATCAATCACATTACAGAACTACCTGCTTGATGGCAGATGACGGAAATAAAAATGCTCTCTTTTTGATTTAAAGAGAATTTGGGAAGAGTATGAGATGGGCTAATTAATTAAAAATGGAGTGCAAAAGTACAGCGTGTCATCAGGATGGCATCAAAGTGCCATCAAAATGTTACTTTTGGAAAAGTATTTCATTACTTTATTGCGAGGTTATCCTGTCACTGTAAATCAAAATGAAGATTGGCAAGAGTTTTGGCTACATCAACTTCAACAACTACATAAGGTCCTGAGCAAGAGATGTTTTTTTAGAAGATTGTGTTATTTATTTGTTGAAAAAGTTTAGTTTTGTTTTAATTTATCACAAATCAAATACATCACTGTGTTTGTTTCAGCTTTGTGTCAGTCTCCCAGAAACGCTGCAGTTTTACACTGTGATACATTTATAGTCACCCTCAATTAATGAAGATAATATGAAAAAGTGTGTTTATGTTTGCTTCTCAGTTCATCACTGTGTGTTGTTGTATGCTAGTTGTTTATGCAATGTTGGTCACTATCTTGGTGACTAGCAGATATAAATGGAAACTGTTAAGCCCGACTTAAATTTGCAGGTGTACTCAGATATTTTAGGTGGAACGCCAGCAGCTAAGCTAACAGCTAAGCTAACAGCTAAGCTAGCAGCTGTGCACACGCCCTTTGAATCAGGTTGTGAGTCCTTCTGCTGAACGTGTATGTCTTTTCTTAGCAGTACAATCACTGACTGAAACATTTCGTGGGCGCTTCGTCGGGTTTTCGGCCATACCTTCACCCTGTTGCAGCAGTCCTCTTCGTCTCCAAAGCTAAACACTGCTGTTGTCCTTTGTCAGCGGAATACACAGAGTTTGTTTCAAAAATGAGTAGAATAATTACTTCTGGCATGACCAGATATTTTATATTTTTAATAACACAAAAGACTAAACAGTGGTAGGTAATACATCTGATTTCATATAGGCCTACTGCTTTAGTAAAAAAAGATTTTTTTTCAGGGCTCTGGCTCTCACTTGAGACCATTGTCGACGCATATTCAGGATACAAAAGACAAAACTTACTGTTGCACTAGTCTGGACATCTTGCCGTGCCAACGTTGCAATAAAGGTTTCCTAAATGCCGTGTATATAAATGTGATGTCAGCTTACTAATTGATTGTGGGTTATACGTTTATTCCACTTTGTTTAAACGACGAAGTGGAGAGGCCTCGTTCACCTGTTTGGAGCTCGCTGGTGAATGTGACGCCCGTATCGGCCTTGCTGGATACACCGTAACCCTTTTTGTGGATCTACTGATCGCTGTGGATTACTTTTTTTTCCCGTGTCATTGGATTACGGCAAAATACAGATCTTTTTTCTTAATGTGTCTTAACGTTTTATGGTGTGACTGCGCTTGGTGTCTGCGTTTGGAGAGGCATCTCAACAGACTGGAGGTCCAACACTGATTGTTCACTGTTACATTTTAGTTGAATGTAAGTGTCGGGGCATTCCGCCACCGTCTGTCCAAGACGGCCGTGCCACGATTGGATTTCATAAGGGGAGATTGTTAAATTGTTACACTGTAATTTAAAATCTGCTTTAAAAATAAACATATGTTTATTTAGCATGTTTGTTTTGTCCATATGTGCTCATGCTGTGTTCCCCAAGTGGTAGGCCAGGTCTCAGCTGCTACAATGAGATTTTTTTATTATTTTTTGCCCCCCCCGGCTCAAATGTCAAACTCTGACATTCATTTATTTAAAACAGTCGGGCCCTTTAGAAACAAAAGAAGGGACATTAGGTACATTATATGCAATAGCCTGAGTCAGTGTAGATGAGTAATATTGCCTCAGAAAGTAGAAAGAGTGAAATATCACACAAACTGAACTGACATCAACCCTGCACTGCAGTAATAGCTTAACTTGTAAATACATACTGTACGGAGCGCTGCTTCCATCCATAGGGAGGTCAGAGGTCAGCTAGCTGCAGCGCCTGCAGGAAAGCAACTCCGGTGTCAGGAGAGTGCTGACGGACTGTTCAGCAAGGTGGACGCTTGCTGAGGGCTGCTTGGTCTAAAGAATATAAATAAAGAGCAGCATTAGACATCCCTGCCTTTCCTCCTCAAGAGTAGATACCTCCCATAAAAAAGCATATTTTCCATTCCAAGAGTATTCTACCACCATGTAAAATGAATAAGTCATAAACAGTGAAAGTCTATGCTGAAAAATTCCCAGATGTCATACAGTCCGATTGCTAATGGATTTTGCTGTCACGTGTTTCTTCAGTATCACTTACAGAACAGCACGGTTTACCTTTTCACTCTGTTACATAAGAAACGCCAACTTCCTTTCAGGTAGCATGCGGATGAACGGACTCTGCTTCACAGAATCTGTTGTCGACAGTCAGGTGACAAATATTCAGAGTATGGTTCCCCCCGCTGTAGGTACATATTCGCCAGTCGTAAAGTCTAGCACAGTCTGGCCTCCCGTGGGGGGAATCATTTCAGTTGATTGTGTCAGATTATCACGTCATTAAGCCAAATCAAGAGACACAGACAAGAGAAACCAATAGGGAGCAAAGAGGAGAAGAAAAAGAACCAGGGAAGGAAAGGGGGGGGAAAAAATACAATGCAGAGAGTATGGATCTGTGTGTGTCTGTGAGGAAGAAAAAAAGATTTTTTGAAAAGTTCATTGAGGCAGGTTTTTATGACACAAAGTGTTGGTTTTGACGGCAGGGGATCAAAGGGAGCTATGTGTCAGCAGGGCCGACAGCACCTTTTCAAGGCCTGTCAGCTCGGTAGCATTTTAAGTCATAGTTATTAAGTTTGCTTGGACAGACAGCACTAGAGGAGAGTGGAGGAAGAGACAGAGAAGGCACAACTGGTATGTGGATTGAATGGCACTGAATTACAGCGGGCAGTGAATATCTATGCTGCCATTTGTGGGCTGTCAAAGACTCAGAGGAGCCAGCTGTCACTCAATTACAGGATCCCTTCGTGGATTATTGGCAGTTGTCTGTCATACTGTTTTTAAGATGAAGTCAATAAGATGAGCCAATAACAGCCAGTGGACATAAACAGAGTTCACCTGATAATTACAGAATAAGACACAAGACTCAAGAAAAAAAACATAAAATTCTTCTTGCTGCATATTAATATTAGACAAGTTTAAAAAAAACTAATGTGACAGAATATGATGAAATATGGACGCCAGTGGAAAAATACTCAATGTCACTATGTGAATAAACTGTACATGTCTGTCTGGCCCTTGATGTGATTCTCATTTTCCAGTGTGGCCCTTGGAGGAGTTGAGTTCTACAGTGCATGTTGCCTGTGCTGTAGATGAAAGTACAGTGAAAATGGAATGAAAGAAACAAAGTTCATGACTGATATTGTTTGAGGGCTGCATTGGTGAAGGGTGGGTATATTGTTTTGGAAGGGGTTAGAAATGCCAGGACTCATTTGTAAGTTGAATAATTGCCAATATTGTTTATGTTTTGTCTCATTTTTTAAATATATTTTGAGTTTTAAAAAGTTTTGATCCAAATTTAGCATGTTTTAAACAAATTCCAAAAGGAAATGCTAATAAATTCACATGTCCATCCACTACTGTGAATATTAGGAGTGGGTTCATCAAGGTCAACAGTTATTGGTGCTAACTCCCCGGTCAGGTGCCATTTAACCAAGACGAAGAGGGCACAACAAAATGACATAATTCAAAATGTGTCAGTCAAACCTCAGACGAACACAATCCATTGGAAAACGTAATGGAAATGTAGCATTTCTGTTTGTTTAATGCATTAATGTGAGGAAGGTTACAGTCTCCTCATCGCTCCACACACACATCTGTTTTCCTCTGATGCAACGGATGAAGACCTTGTCCTGCTCAGTGCCCTGTTATGCCCTGTTACGTCCTGCTGTGTGCTGCTATGCCCTGCCATGCTCTGCTGTGCCCTGCTATGTCCTGTAATGCCCTGCAGTGCCCTGCTATGACATGAACTACTACAACTACTATTTCTAGTCATTGTTCCATTATCTTTATTGTGACTATTATTGCCACTGTTCATCACATCCCAACCGGCACCGTCAGACACCTCCTACCAAGAGCCTGGGTCTGTCCCAGGTTTCTCCCTAAAAGGAAGTTTTTCCTCGCCACTGTCACACTAAATGCTTGCTCTTGGGGGAATTACTGAAATTGTTGGGTCTTTGTAAATTATAGAGTGTGGTCTAGACCTACTCTATCTGTAAAGTGTCCTGAGATAACTCTTGTTATGATTTGATACTATAAATAAAATTGAATTTAAAAACGGTTTTAGAAATTATTGAATTTCCAAAACCGTTGTTTTTCAGCAAATGAAAAAAAATAAAACTGAAGGCGGCCATTTTGTGCCGATACGCGTGGGCTGCTGCCCAGTTCTATTTTTAATGTAAAATTAAAATAAAGTTGTTTTTTTAAATGTCACAAGTAAAGTGCCTTGAACCTTTTTCTCTTTTGAAAAAGGGGTAATTTGAAAACATCTGATTAGGGTATTTGTCACTTTTAAAATATTTGTTAAACCCAGTGACAGACATAAAGGGTGACCAATAGCATTACATTATGAGAAAATCAACAAAATATGGAAATACATGTTTTCTGCCTGACAGCGACAATTTGTAAATCTGTAGTTTGTGTTCTGTGAGATGGACAGAAAGCCATGGAATGCCCTTATCATGACTGTCCAAAATCTCCATTAGGTGTTCAATTGGTTGAAGATCTGCTGAATGAGAAGGATAATAGGTAATGATTTGCATCCACTTTATAATGGACAAACCAATCAGTGAGTATTCAAACCCCTGGAAGCATCTACATTCATTATGTTTTTAGACGTATTGATTCAGATATAAATCTGTCTGCAACCCTATTCTAACCACTTATTTTCTGCATAAAGCCGTCTTAGCTTCACCAATGTTTCTTTGTCTCTCTTTATCTCTCCCTCTGTCACAAACACACATACACAGAGTGCTGCTGTTTACATATTTTCTTAAATTTGTCTAGAAATGCTCGGGTGCTGCTGTTTTTAGGTAGTTCAGACTACACGATGGAGCCTACTAGCATGGGGTCTGTGCAGCGCAGCAGGGGAAGGCTGTTAGGTGAGGAAATGAAGGAAAAAGCCGGGCAGTCACACAATGCATATCACCTTCTCAATGTGAACAGCACCTCACATGGATCTGGATGAGTGTGGCAGTGTGGAACCAAGGCTGCCCCATGGAGATGATGGCTCACACTGTGCCCCATATATTTATGTCCAGTGTTTCTCTTATTCAAAAAGTGTAGTAAGTAAGTAAAATTCATTTGTATAGCACCTTTCACAGAAAAAAATCGCAAAGTGCTTCACAATAAAATGTAATACAATACAACAAATTAAAATACAAGAACATTTAAGTACAAATAGAAAACAACCATAAAAAAGACCTAGACTAACTAAAAGCCTGCTTGAATAGCAGTCTTCAATTGCTTTTTAAAAAATTCGATGGAATTTGGTGGTCACATAACCACTGTTTGATACTAGTCAAGCAGTTGATTAAAGAAGACAGTTTATAGAACTCAGATTCCTTAAACGAGCAGTACAGTTGAATATCATCCGCATAGATGGATGACAAGACGGAACCCTGAGGTACCCCACACGATAACTCTGCAGTTTCAGACATGATCTGATTCACATAAAAACTAAAACTTCTACCAGAAAGGTAGGATGAAAACCATTTTAAAACTGATCCAGACATCCCAACCAGATCTCAAAGTCTATTTATCATGATAGTATGATCAATAGTGTCAAATGCAGATGAAAGGTCCAATAGGACCAAAACTGTATATTCCTTAGATAGCTAGATAGCTAGCTAGCTAGCTAGATAGCTAGAATGATGGCCTAAGCCACACAGGTTAAAAACAGCCAGCAATGGTAAGATGGTACACAATTTCACACCATGCTTTTTAGTACACATTAATGTATTGTGCAGTCAGCCACACCCCAAACAATTCAAGCACCATAACAAACACGTTACACTGTTTGGTTCATTTATAACCCAAGTTTATTTCCTTTAGCTTTACATGGTTTAAATGGAATGCACACTTTTCTACATTGTAAGGTTTTCTATTATATTAATCATTATTTTCTGTCTTTGTTACCATGCTGGTGGTGAGATCCTTCCCGTTGCAGAAAATGAGTGGCCGAGGGTGAAGGATTGTTATATACTATGGCCTGCCAATTGGGCCGTCCCATCAGATACCATGCTGGAGGGGGGATTTAGGTTTAGTTGGGATTTATTTGTATTAGTTGCAATTATGTCCGTTTTGGTTTTCCCCTGTTATTTGGTTTGGCCAAGTCAGTGTATATATATATGTCCCCTTTTTGTCTCATTCTGGAGGTCAGTTGGTTGAGTTAATATCTTTTGTTGCTGCTATTTTTGGTTTAAGTTATATTGCGTTGACCTCTTTTATAGGCCTATATATGAAGTTCTGGTTTATGCATTTTTTCTGGGGTAAATAAAAACCCACTTATACAATTGTATAATATTATACCCACACACAATATACATGAAATAATAGGATAGAATACAAGAACAAATATTTAAAATATATATACAGGGCAGTTTCTCTAGAATGCTTTTTACAGAAACCAGACTGGAATTGGTCAAACAACTCGTGATTCTCTAGGAAAAGGGTGCGTTGCTCTGCTACAACTTTTTCTAGAATTTTTTACATAAATGGAAGTTTGGATATTGGCCTGTAGCTCTTAGGTTTTAGTGGATCCGAACTGGGCTTTTTAAGTACAGGCTTAACAGAATGTTTAAAAAAAACAAACTAGGAACGACACCAGTTAAAAGTGAAATATTAAGCATATCAACAATACAAGGGCCAATGGAGTCAAAAGCTTGTACAAATAGCACAGTAGGGACAACATCCACAGGACAAGATGAGGGTTTCAATCTATGTAGCAGAGAGGTAATATCATGTAATGTCACAGGTTTAAAAATGGACCAAGAATAAGCCGACAAGTCACAGGCAGAGTTCTGAGAATGTCATGGTGAGATATTTGCCCTAACATCTCTGGTCTTATTTACAAAAAACTGGATGAATTAATTACTGTCTGATTTAGATGACACAGTTGCTTGAGGGCCAGAAGGAGAAACGATTGCATTAATGGTGTCAAATAAGATTCTGGGATTGTGCTTATTCAAGGATATAAGCTGAGAAAAGAAGCAAGTTCTCGCCTTTCTCAGCATCTCGTTTAAGGTAACCCTTAGTTCTGTAAGGTGAAGCCTATGAACCTCAAGTTTAGAAGATTTCCAAAGACGTTCAAGTTTTCTACAATTTCTCCTAAAACTCTGGATTGCTTCATCAATCCAAGGACAAGGTTTTTATAGGAGACAATGCTTGATTTAACTAGTGCTACTTTATCTAAAATTGTTAAACACTGGCTATTAAAAGACAGGATAAACACATCTGCATCACTGCATCCCAGCAGAGAACATGGGCAGATAACCTCTCAGCAGCATCATGATTAATAATCCGCCTTTGGGCCCTATTTCTCAGGGGGGGAGGATCTAGAGAAAAGTTAATGTCAAAGAACACACAGCTATGATCACTCACAAGAACATCTTCCACACATGCATTTACTATATCTAGACCAAGAGAGAAGACAAGGTCCAGGGTGTGACCCTTAATGTGTGTGGGTCCAGTAACATGCTGACTAAAATTAAAAGAGTATGCGATAGAAAGGAGATCAGCAGCTGTGTTACATGTAGAATCATCAATATGCAGGTTAAAGTCCCCAATAATTAAGACCTTCTCTAGTTTGATGATAGACGATAGGAAGTCAGTAAATTCAGTAAGAAAGGCGCCTGCTGGCCAGTAGGAGGAACAAACATTGAGCAATGCAAACTGTAATGATGATGGCAGACTGGCATCCTCAATAGCTGATTGTGACGGAACTGAACGTAAACAGCTGACTCGGTCACGTGATCTCCAGCTGCGGCGAGCGTGCAGTTGCTGGTCAGACAGCACAGTAACCATCGGAAATGGCAGAGCCACGTTCCCATCAGCATGTCGCTGGGACAGAAGAGGTTCTCGTCCAACGGGTAGAAACATCCAAGGGCGCTGCAGCTGGGGAGCATTCCACCCGCATCCTGGAGGGAAACCGGCCGCAACCACCGGGACTGTACGATAAGGCTAGAGCACCCCCGTATAGTCGCCTCATCTTGACCTGGGCGCCAGCTCGGCAGCCCTTTCTCCTCGGTCCCTTCTTGGGATTACCAGGGCCCCTGGTCATAAACAGGAGCCGGTACTCAGGTGAGGAGGGAGGACACACGAGCGGAGGCGGAAAAGTTTGTCTGAAACTTTCCCAGATTTCAAAGAGTTCTTCCATAGACACTCTGATGTCCAACAACGAGCGTCGATCATAAGTCTGAGCAGCAGAGACACAATCGTTAGACAATAGGGCTGATATGACAACAAATAAAACAAGTACAAACATAGAAGGTTGACACAGATGCGATGCAGCAGCGGCAAAACCAAATACAGGCGCCATCTTGCTGCTGTAGAATTTAATAGGTGTTGGCCAGTTACAGCCAGTGACAGAAGAGCGAATAGTTTCCACTCTGGGCTGTACATGCACTTAACACGCATGGAGCTGGGGAAGATGATGCGGCCAAGTCAGTGTTGTTTATGGTTGCAATGGCACTGTGCTAAGCTAAACGCTAAAGAGGGTAAGTTGCTGATTTTCAACCCTTCTGTGGCAAGTTATCCAGCGGAGGTTTACCGGAGGGTAAATGTAGACCTCCAGGTGCTGCCGCCATTCATCTGCATGTACGACTGTACAGAGCAAATTGGCAAACTTTCCCTTAAGTTACCAGTTAAAACTAGCTTTAGCTAGCTAGCTTGGTTGGCATAACGCTGAACAAGACATTGTAGGTGTCATGAATTCTGCTTCCTAAGTTCATTTTCTGCCTCAGTTTCTGTTTTCACCTGTGAGTCTGTTTTTCTGGGAGTTCCTGAACGCATCCTGTCTCGTTGCCTGGCGACGAAGCAGGGCAGGAGAATCTGCAATCACACTCACCTGTATCTCATTTGCAATCTGCACATCTGGTCCTGATCATCACCTCTCCACCATTTAAGCCGTGAACTTACATCCATTCCCTGCTGGATCGTTATCCTCACCAGTATGTTTGCTAGAGTATCAGTTAGAAAGTTTGAGAAGTTTGTTCTGCTGTTCTGTGACGTTTTGCCGTTGCTAATCTGCCTGTTCCTCTGTCTGCAGTTTTCTGACCTGGAAGATTCTCTCCATCTCCGTCTGCATCACCATTATTACTGGATCTGCATTAATCCGTCAGCCGACTCAATTCCACCCACTGCCTCACCAGCTAGACGCCCCTGCTTCCACGTACCAAAACCAAATAAATACTTACCTTTTTTTCTATTCTACTTACCTTGTCCTTGTCTGCTTTTGGGTTCCTGTCCTAGTGAATCGTGACAGTAGGGTGACCATGTTCCAATTAACTTTGAAGTGAAAATACAGTGAGAGGGTCAAAGTTTAAAATGACAACAACCAAAAACAAGTTCACGTTTATTTTAATGTCCACAGTACCATTGTTAGCATTGCTAAGCCTCTATCATGACTGACAGGTTGGTGTGTAGCCACGTCCCTAAAGCATCCCGTTTTATTGTCTGTTTTCAAATAAATGGGACCATAATTTACTAAATGAACATCATGCTGTATTGAAGAGGATAAATTGAAAGTAGCGATTGAGACCATAAACTCATTATGAAAATGTTGAAGTAGGGTCAATTTCTCATAGACTATTGAAACTGACTTCTTTTGGAGCCAGTGGAGTCGTGAGTCCTGTGTTGTTTGACCCATCCACCATCCCAACCATCCTCCTTATGTGGATTTTAGGTCTTTCATACTACTCGCTACTTTATCTTTATGTCTCTCTTAATACAAGGTCATCTTACAGTGCTGCGGTCGAGCTGCTGCTCTGCCCGGTGCGTGCTATACAGCTCACCTGGTTTGCTTCAAAACTTTGGTGGCAGTCAGCCAGTCTGTCTCTCTCTCCTAGGATTGGGTACCGAAACCCAGTTCCACTATGGAACCGGTTCCTACGCAAATGCTAGTATTCGGACCGGATTAGAACGCAAATTTCAGTTCCTCATTTCGGTTCCAACTGAAATATTTTCCCTCTTTCGCTCCGGACAGCGGCAGACTCTTTTTTTTCTTTCTCCCTTTTCTGCCGAGTGGCGCACGTGCCCGCTCGGCGGTATGAAGTGCATGTCCGCGCTATTCTCGGACATGCAATCACAGCTGATAGACGGCTTTTTGTACACGCTCCAAAACTGACGTAAAAATATCACACTTTCTCTGTAGTCTACCGTTAGCTAGCTATCGTAAATGTAAGCTACTTTTAAATTGCCATATTCTCCCTCTGGGTTCACCAAAATGGACGTAAAGGCATATAAACCATTCACTGCATGTGATCGCTAGTAAACAGATTACACTTGCTCTGCCGACCCTGGAGCCTGGTGGTGGGGGAGGCGGGACAGCCTCCCCAAATTGTCTGCCCTTTCAAACTCCTCCCTGTGTGTCCAGGCCTCTTGGACACCATCTGAGAGAGTGCAGGACATGCCATAAGTCAGGAGAGGTGTCGTATCTTGCCAGAGAAGCAAATATGGTCATTTTTTCTTTCTTTCAAGTTTGAGGCTGTTTGGCTCAACTCAACAACATTTATTTTGTTGTTACTTGTTAATAGTGTAATTGTTATTTGTTAAATTATTGTAGTTATGTGTTAGGTGACTTAGGTTTACTTTTATATATTATATAAATATTTAAGTACTTTAAAACTCCATAAAAAAGCCTTTCTTTGATGTCATTTTTCAAGAATTGGTTTAGGAATCGGAATCGTTTAAAAGTACCGGTTCGGCATCGGAATCGTAAAAATCCAAACGGTACCCAACCCTACTCTCTCCTGGCTTCCACCCTGTTTGGTTTTGTTGTGTATTTAGTTTATCGTCACGTTAATTTCCCTTTTGGTTGAGCAAAATAAAAACATTTTACAACTTGTGTGGTCTCACCTCCTTTGTTTAGCCTTGAGCCGGGACGTGACTACTCTCTGATAAGGTTACATATGACTGAATTGCATGTGACAGCAATATGTGGCCTTTGTTGTTTTTTGTCTAACACTCTCGGTGGTAATAGTGACATTTATTCCGAGGCTGACTTCTTGACAGTTTATTCTCTGAGTTTACATTGTCAAGGTTTCAAATGTTGCATAAAGCTTTGAGTGGCAGTCAAGCCTTCATTGGACAGTGTTATTGTGCGATAAACATCACACAGCAGGGCGTCAAAAGGCCAGTGATTTGAGGCAGGAAGTGAGAGGACAGCGGTCCTCAGTGCTGTTGCATGGATGGGGTAATGGAGAATGAAATTACGGTTGTCCGAGGTCATCACAGACGGAATGAGAGCAGATAAAAGAACCAATTCTGAGGCCAGCCATGTGAAGAGATGAGGCTGAGTCACTCAAATTCATATTCACCACACTGCAGAAACGCTCCTCTTAACAACTCATTCAATAACACCCTTGAAAAAATGCCAATGATATGTTGCAGACTTTGTTATTTGAAACTATGATTAAGTATCATTTTTAATATATTCCTTTCCTTTCCACTTATGTGTCCATCAAAACCTTTTTTCCTGAGGCCACCATACGTTTGTAATGCTTTGCAACGGGCAAATTCACACAACTTGTAAAATGCTGCGCTCGTCACTTTCACTTTTTACCTAGCTGTTCATTGACAGTGGAGGAGGGGCGGGACAAATAGCAGAAAGACCAACCGTCACATCCTACATGTGCAAGTGCTGAACAACAACAGAGGAGAGATGATTATTTCTGGACCGTCCTCTCTGCCTATGTGATTCAGCCTTCCCTTCATGCAGAGCAAGTACTGTACCTTGTGCCGATCATGGATGTACGGTGCCCACCCATGTGGTGCAGATCGCTGACATAATCAGTAATACTTGTAGTAGGCTAGTAATATGTACATGCCTCCCTTTCCTACACTGCATCAGTAAAAAACAATCTAACCTGTGGTGACACTTTGCACTCTGTTAAATCTCTTGAATGCAGAAGTGTGTATTTCTGAGAGGCACCATGAAGGAAAAACATCAACAGTGAAACTACTGGATGTCTGCTGGCTGTTGCTTTGCTTTTCTGCTGTGCCAATGTTTTCTATTCTAATGGAGATGGAAATTAAACGACATTTTCCTGAAATGAGTCATGTATTAGCCAAAGAGAATATCAGGGCTGGATAAGGCCATCCCTCTTGTGGGCAGACTCTCGTCAACTACAGAAAAAAAGTTAAACATGTGAGATAAAGGGAAAAACAGCAATAATCATATCCGCGCCAACAAATATACTTCTTAAAATCTGTACAAATCACCTACTGCCTATGAACTTCTATCAGCATTCTCGACAAAGATCCTCAGTGCTTTGATGTCCCCCACGTGCCTACAAAAAAAAAAAAAAAAGGGATTGTATTTGGCTGCCACAGTTAGCTCTCTCAAAATCAGTCTGTGCTTTTTGTCATTTTAATGTTAATCCCCATAACTAGCCTTACCGCTAAATTATACTTGCTTTACCGAAAAGCCTGCGCCTGGTAAATACTGCTCTCAACCCTTTGGAGAAACAAAGAGAGTATCTACAGAAGGAATATATGAGCATTGATCGGCCCTCATGGCCAAGTCTGGTCTCCACAATAGCACACTATTGATGTGCTCGAATTGCTTTTGAAGGCTGAAAGATTGATATAATGGTGTGGGCCCTTAAGGGGCTGGGCTGCCAGAGCTGAAGTCAGATTCACTGACCTTGGGTCAATCTATCCATTTGCATCGGCCCCCCTTGGTGTTTGTACTGAGCTAACAGGCACGCAGAGTCCTCTGAGAGGGGGCGGAGTCCTTCTGTGAAACAGCCACAAACAGGAAATGGAGCCTTATTACTCTCACGGTTGATTTTTACAGCAAACAGGTTAATGCTATTGATTTTATGCCTGCTGTAACCTGTAAAAACTGATGTGATGGTCCACAGCAGTGGCTCTCCTGCCTGAACACAAGAGCTGAGTCTGTGTATGTGAATGCTAATCAGATCTCAGGTCTATAACAGTCTGCAATAATTGTATTTAGGACATGGGTTCTATACGCCCTGTGACGTAAAGACTTGAAAATGGTTTATCTATAGCAGTAGTAGTAGTATCTATATTCAGGGCCTGAAGTTAACTTTTTTGACCACCAGCCCAGTGGCGGCTTGTCAATAGAGGGTGCTAGGGCCCCATCACAATTCCAGAAACATAAATGTATGCAAAAATATGATATAAAAATGAAATAAAAATAAAAAATAAAATAAAATAGTTTACTCATACGATGTGCCGGCTGGTAGTAAGTTAATAAAAACTGGCTTTAATTGGTTAACTATTTTCTATGTTTCAATATGTTTCATGCGGTTTTATGGGCAGGGACGCTGGTCAAATGGATGTGTATGTGAGTCCTTAAACTTTCGGCAAGCATGTGACCTGAAGCTGGTCTCTGATTGGTTTCTTAAAGATTCTCCTCCGGGCGCATCTCGCTGGCGAATCAGAATTGGATACATGTTATTTTATCCAATCTGATTGACTCTCGAGACCTGTCATTCAACTTTACGCTCTTGGCCACTACTGCGCAGGCGATACCGTCAGTCTGCCAAAACCTTGCTAGGCTGACAAATCACACAGTGACACAGATCACTTCCGTAGAGATAATGGCAGCAGTTAAACCAAACTGAAACTGAGTTAGCATTGCTGAACAACTAGATGAAGGCTACAGGATCGGCATTACAAGACACAATGAAGAGGTGACAAAAAATCGACACATACTGTCCAGGATAATAGACTGTGTGAAATTTTGTGGAGCCGACAAAAACAACGTGCAGGAAAGATTTTTGGAGTTTATCCCTCTGCAGTCAGCTACAGCTGAGTCCACTGCTACTGCACTATCAATACTGTTTTTAAGCACAGAGAGGATCTCATTCTCTGTTTTGAGAACATACAAGACTCAGGTGACTTTGATCCCAATACCATCAGAGAAGCAGGAGCCCTGGCCATGCTACTTGAGGATCAGGTTTTCAAGTTCTTTCTGGAACTTTATCACCACATCATGCCACATGTAGACTTCCTCTATGCCTAGCTCCAGAAGAAGAACATTGATTCGGTCCATATCAAAGGGAGCATCCAACAGTTCCAACAGGAAATACAAAAGATCAGGTAACTGTATTCCTTAAATATGATCATTATTTGCTTCCTCTCATTATTAACTCTCTTTCTCTTGCCAATATTATAATACAGTGGGGCAAAAAAGTATTTAGTCAGCCACCAATTGTGCAAGTTCTCCCACTTAAAAAGATGAGAGAGGCCTGTAATTTTCATCATAGGTACACTTCAACTATGAGAGACAAAATGAGAAAAAAAAATCCAGAAAATCCCATTGTAGGATTTTTAATGAATTTATTTGCAAATTCCTAATAATAATAATAATAATAATAATAATAATAATAAGTATTTGGTCACCTACAAACAAGCAAGATTTCTGGCTCTCACAGACCTGTAACTTCTTCTTTAAGAGGCTCCTCTGTCCTCCACTCGTTACCTGTATTAATGACACCTGTTTGAACTTGTTATCAGTATAAAAGACACCTGTCCACAACCTCAAACACTCACACTCCAAACTCCATTATGGCCAAGACCAAAGAGCTGTCAAAGGACACCAGAAACAAAATTGTAGACCTGCACCAGGCTGGGAAGACTGAATCTGCAATAGGTAAGCAGCTTGGTGTGAAGAAATCAACTGTGGGAGAAATTATAAGAAAATGGAAGACATACAAGACCACTAATAATCTACCTCGATCCGGGGCTCCACGCAAGATCTCACCCCGTGGGGTCAAAATGATCACAAGAATGGTGAGCAAAAATCCCAGAACCACACGGGGGGACCTAGTGAATGACCTGCAGAGAGCTGGGACCAAAGTAACAAAGGCTACCATCAGTAACACACTACGCCGCCAGGGACTCAAATCCTGCAGTGCCAGACGTGTCCCCCTGCTTAAGCCATACATGTCCAGGCCCGTCTGGAGTTTGCTAGAGAGCATTTGGATGACCCAGAAGAGGATTGGGAGAATGTCATATGGTCAGATAAAACCAAAACAGAACTTTTTGGTAAAAACTCAACTCGTTGTGTTTGGAGGGGAAAGAATGCTGAGTTGAATCCAAAGAACACCATACCTACTGTGAAGCATGGGGGTGGAAACATCATGCTTTGGGGCTGTTTTTCTGCAAAGGGACCAGGACGACTGATCCGTGTAAAGGAAAGAATGAATGGGGCCATGTATCGTGAGATTTTGAGTGAAAACCTCCTTCCATCAGCAAGGGCATTGAAGATGAAACGTGGCTGGGTCTTTCAGCATGACAATGATCCCAAACACACCACCCGGGCAACGAAGGAGTGGCTTCGTAAGAAGCATTT
Organism: Sander vitreus; assembly: GCF_031162955.1. Lineage (NCBI taxonomy): Eukaryota > Metazoa > Chordata > Actinopteri > Perciformes > Percidae > Sander > Sander vitreus. Next base: position 749,259 of record NC_135865.1, on the reverse strand, counting down.
CAAGGTCCTGGAGTGGCCTAGCCAGTCTCCAGATCTCAACCCCATAGAAAATCTTTGGAGGGAGTTGAAAGTCCGTGTTGCCCAGCGACAGCCCCAAAACATCACTGCTCTAGAGGAGATCTGCATGGAGGAATGGGCCAAAATACCAGCAACAGTGTGTGAAAACCTTGTGAAGACTTACAGAAAACGTTTGACCTCTGTCATTGCCAACAAAGGGTATATAACAAAGTACTGAGATGAACTTTTGTTATTGACCAAATACTTATTTTCCACCATAATTTGCAAATAAATAAATTAAAAATCCTACAATGTGATTTTCTGGATTTTTTTTTCTCATTTTGTCTCTCATAGTTGAAGTGTACCAGGAAAATTACAGGCCTCTCTCATCTTTTTAAGAACGTGCACAATTGGTGGCTGACTAAATACTTTTTTGCCCCACTGTAAATTATCTTTGTCCATTGCAGAAACTCTCTCCTTCCATTGGTGAGCAAAGCAGTGGTTCTCGGCCAACAAAGAGGCGCCTGGCGCTCAGTCCAGAAGACCGTGAAAGGATTGCAGCAGAGGTGAGTTTGTTATAGAAATCAGTCAAAATACCATTTCACATTATTGTTGTGCTGCAGAGATGTGCTGCCCACATATCATATTATACAGACTCAAGAAAACATTTTTGTTTGGTATACATCCTTACAAAAGTCATAATTTAAATATTATACAACAGCATCTTGAAAAGAATAAATTGGCAACATAAAAATAAATGATCAAATGACATATCATAAACTACCCACCAAAAAAAAAAGAAATATATATATATATATATATATATATATATATATATATATATATATATATATATATATATATATATATATATACATTTTTATTTTTTATTATCTCTATAGGTGATATGCTGGCATGCCACATCTCAACTGCTGGGCTAGGGTCAAAGTCTTTGATTGAGGAGGAGGACAGGAAGAGCAGGTCAGACAGTGTCTCACACTTGAGAGTGGACCGCCAATCAGACTTCACCATCTTCATTACATTATACCCACGCTCACGGTCTGCTGTTGATGCAGGCATGCATAACACCAGATCCACAAGGTCCTGGAAGTCAGGGCATGTCTCCCTCAGCATCCTGTTAACTTCAGTCCAGGTCATTTTCACGCGGGACTGGTCTGCAATCAGATCGACATCAATTCCAGAAGAGATCAATATCGGCTTGAAGTGACTTGTGAGCCTGTCCACTTCTGAGTCACCAAAATCTGAAACTATATAAAAAGATTCTTTTACAAGTTTGTAGTAGAAGTGTATGTTTTGAGTTTAATATTTTGACACATTTTAAAGTTGTGTTCTTTAATAATAGAAAATCTCTCCGGTATTAGAAAAAAATTGTACATGAAGTTATTGCAAGTTGCTTTGAGATGTTAACCTGCACTGTTTTCTGGATCAGGCCATTTTTGGAAGCTCACTATCATTGTATCGCTCAGGATTCCAGACCCCACATCCCCAAATGTGTTGTCCATGCTGTCGGACAGCTTATCCAGAAAGTTTGTCTTTGTTAGCCATCATGTGGCTGGTGTCGCTATGTCTCAGGTTAACACCCTGGTAGGTGTTGGAATCCAACACCTTCCTCAGCAATAACTTAATGTCCAGGTCTGTAGTCAAAAAATAAGTTTTAGATTACTTTTCAAAGTAAAAGGTTCAAAAGGATTTGCACATCAATACTTTACAGCCCTAATCATTACAATACAATCACAATGAGTGGTTCAGAGGATACATACTTTGGGTAAAGAGCATTTTGCCTTTTTATCAGAATAAATGCATTTAATAAATGTGCTTCAAGAGTCATGACAAGAGGGAGGTCACATATTAGGAGGTAAAATTGGACTAAGTTAACAGTTAACAATTTTAAAAGTTAAAAAGCCTGCTGAAAACTCCTGTCTTGGATCCTATCATAACGGCTGCTCCATCCGTCCCACAAGCAACTAGCTTCTCCTTCCATTCCTCCTCACCACCACTGACTGCAGACATCTGGGAGCATATTGCATCTGTTATATGTATATAACAATAGAAGCTCAGCATATCTGCTCCGGAGGGCTGCGGATCGCCGGAGCTGGGACGGAGTCGGAACGCAGTCAGTGGAAATACACACACTGACTTTAATGGAAACCTATTGACTCCGCCGACGTTCCGGAGCGGATCCGCAGCCATTCCGCAGTTGGTGGAAATTGCAGGTTACTCGCTACAAACATAGTCAGAGAAGGGCCACATCTTCTTTCCGATCGCATGAACATTCCGAAACAGCGTCCTCTCAAACTGCGCTGCTTTCATGGACGTCAGTGCCTTGACTGCAGCAGTCTCCTCCGGAAGTGCAGTCTTTGATAGTTTACAACTTATCGTGTGTAGGTAGCTTTTTGATGACCCATGGTCCTTAATTGCTTCTAATTTTAAGTTTTTAGTCCCGATTACAAAAGGATTTGACTTTCTCTGAGCCATACACACGACAGTCATTGCAGTACATTTGTTCTGTACTGCTGTCATAAATCACGAACCTTGCCATTGTCGCCAATTGTCCACTTTGTATTAAAACTTCTTCTTTAATTTCCTTTGACTCATCCTCATCTTTTTGTTGGTTGTTCGTTTCGGCTGGCCTCTTTACCCCAGTAATGTGCCACCACATTTTTAGCTAAAATCCAATGAAATGGCGGACTTCGTTGAAATGTAAAAGAACAACAGTTGCAAAAAAAACCTAATGAATCATTCAATTCTCATTGGCTACCTGCCAATGTGGCAGGTAGGTTGAAAGTGTTACCCGCCAATTGCAAAAAATCACATTTGGCATGTGGTCGGGTGTTAATTTCACCAGGCGTTCATGCATAGAGTGTATAAGTGATTCCAAAAACATCTGGATAGCCTCCTGGTGGTTGGCTGCAGTATGGGTCATAAACCCCGCCCCTCCATGTTAGTGGACGGGACATGGGCCAAACTAAAAAGTCAAAGTACACGTCAAATACATTCTTCCCAAAGATGGTTTCTATCATTTTAGGTACTTCTGATCACGCTGATGTTTCTTCAAGTGTTAATTTTTCTGATCAGTTTGGTTTTTATTAGTTATTTGATGCTATAAAAACGGGGTGAAACATCATGATTGACAGCTCAGCTGGGATTGACTCCTGATTGGTTGGGCGGGTGTATGGGCAGGACTTTGATACTGCAGCTCCACCGCCCGATCACTACTGCACAGACTCTGGCTCCAGAATTAAAGAGATGGCAGCGCCCGTATCTGCGATATTTTGGCTTCAATTTTGAAAGTGGTCCATCTTTTATTACAGTCTTTGTTACACCCCTAACAATTAGATTTAGAGGGGTTATGTGCAGGACTATTTCTTGTCCTGCATTGAAAATGTTACTTTAGTAGAAGTATGTAAGTATCATCAGGAAAATGTGCTAAAATAAAAGTACTCAATGCAGAACAATCCTCCCATTGTAGAAAGTGTAAAGGATCCAATCAGTTGTGTGTTTAATGGTCTGATCATCTCAGCTGGACTGTTAGGCCATTATATTGTTGGCTAGTTTACTTTATAATAAAACATCAGATTTTATAAACTACATGTGTTTTGTGTGCAAACATCTTAATGTGTAAAGTAACTAGTAACTAAAGCTGTCAGATGAATGTAGTGGAGTAAAAAGTACAATATTTCTCTCTGAAATGTAGTGGAGTAGAAGTAGAAAGTGGCATGAAAAGAAAAGACTCAAGTAAAGTACCTCAACATTTGTACTTAAGTACAGTATCTGAGTAAATGTACTTAGTTACATTCCATCACTGCTCCCTGTAATACAACAACTTCAGTTTCTGTACTGGTAAAAAGAATGGTTTATCATCACACCTGTTTTGCTTTACCTTGCATTGGCCTCTGTAGCGTCAACTACGTTGAATCTCAAAGACGACAACTGTCAAAGTAGCAAACACTTGAGGCTTAAACCAGGGACACAGCCTCACTGCTCACGTCAAGGCATGTGTTTGTGTCACTGACTGATTGCTGATGTGTTTGTTGCTCTCAGCAACGTTCACTGTTTGTTGTTTCACTTCGTTATAAGCCAAAATGTGTCTGTCTTCTCAAAACAAGAGGAAAAAAAATCACACCAGGCAAGAACTAATATCTCAAGCGGCAAAAAGTCATAGTAGGTGGTCCATTTTTTTTCCTTCCAAAATGAAAGGACAGAATGAAAGCTTTGACCTCATGCAGTATGTGGTCCTCAGCGGAACAGAGCTCATGAGATTGTTTTCTGCTTCGGGCACTTTACTTTGTCTCAGTGTATTTCTCAGCTTTCATTTCACTTTATTTACTCCTCTTTTGAACTCTCCACATCTTCCTCTCTCTGTCTAAGCAGAGCGCCGCCACTACGCCCAGTGAATAGCAGCACGTGGCTTGATCCAATTCTGGATTACATTAGTTCCTCAGGGCTCGTTTCACTCTTCTTCTAATCTTTATTCCTTTCTCTTTATACCTTCTTTTTAGCATGGTATACATCTTAAGGAAATACGTTTTCTTTTGGTCAAGGTATTCTTTGTAAAAATGCTTAATTTCCCATCGCATCATAGAATATATTATACCTTGCATTTGTAGATGTCTTTCCAAGCTTGAAGCACTGGTGTGCAGTGATTTTTTAAGTGTATGAGGACATACCTGAGCAATATTCACCAGTTTGATGGTGAAAGCTAATTATAATATCAAGAGCAGAGTCTCCTTGAAACAAGGTTTGCACTTTAAGTACAGGAATAACGTCTTTACTGTCTCCTGAGCATGACGTGTGAGTGATTTTATGTTGGAAAGATATCAATCTGAATGTGTATGCATTCTTAGACAGGATTGCAAAGGCAACATAAATAACATCTGCTCCTGAAGGGATGCCAAGACATGTCTGTGTCAGGCTGTTCAGGTTTCCTCGGTAACAGGATGTGTGTTCTTCTCTGTACTGAGCTGATGCATAGTTTATTGAGTATGTGTGTTTTGTGTGCATCTGTGATGTTAGTAAGTTCTTCGTCCATCACATAGGAAGAGTTGATGCCATGTAGTTTTGAACCTGAGCATCCTTTCATTCCTGGAGCCTGAGCAGACGGAAGGCCTATGCTGTATTTCTACTATGTGTAGGTCTGAAAAATCCAAATGAGCGTATGGTTTGCTTACCACACACTGAGTTGGACAGAAGAAATGTGTCCATTCCAAAAACAAAGATTTGTCATTTATTTCAGGAGCCAGGATCCATGGTTTCACCATATTCTCACCCAATCAGGAGTAAACACTGAGCACTCTCCATCCAACTTGATGCACATTATAACATGAGTTCTAAAACACTGACTTCATGGTAGCCTCAATTTATTTCTTGACATTTCACCCTGGGGGTTGTGTATCAGTGAGAAATCTTAGTTACAGCTAATATTTGGAATCCTAGTTTTAGATCAATATCATTTTTTTTTTTACAAACTTAGGTTAGCCAGTCCTACTTTTGACCATTATACATTTCTAAGAAAAACCTGCTAATAAAAGAGCAAATAACCTTACAGTGGAAGTTTTACAACCCCCGGTATTTTCAAACCGAATTTCCTGACGCAGTGCAGATGAAGCTGCCTGGGACTGAACCCAGGTTGCTACTGACTGCATGTTGTATTAGTGCCAAGTCAATTCTAGAATCTACATGTAAAGGGAAGTGAATTCTGAAGAAATGTGTCAAGTACCTACACTGTAAACCCAGATTTAGTTGTAATTAAACTTTTTAGTGGTCACTAATTATCATGTTCTTTAACAACCATCTTCATTACTAAATCACATTAGTTGTTTGTAATAATCAGCTTAAGTATGAGTAGAAACTAAAGTGGTTTAAGACACACAACATCCACACAGAATAACAAGAAATAAGAATAGATAACTAAAAGTACCAGAACACCTACTCAAACTTGAAAAACAATGAAAAATATAAAAACTATGAAAAAAATGAAATATTTTAATTTCAAAAATTGGTAAATGCATATCTACATATCATTTGATAAGGATTTCATGTGTACAACCAAACATTATCTATTAGGGGTAGACAACCCTTAAGGGATTGGCATTGTCTTTTTTTTCCCCACACATTCTTCTTCCCTGTCAAAACCTTGGTGCCTACATTACCCACAATGCAAGCTCAATCAGACATTTGGGTGTGCTATGCTAACATAGCGGCTAATGTAGCCTTGAGCAGCTAGCCTCAAGCAGAATTGAGGATCGAGTCACAGAGTTCTGGTAAGGTCACTTTTTCAAATCCAAACTTCTAAACGCGTAGTTTTCAGACAAAACTGACTTTTGCACAGCTTCCTTTGGTACAACAAAAAGCCTCTATACTACTTTTTTTATTACATATGCAGAAGTACTCCCTAAGCCCTGTAAACACACTTTGATGTGAAAAATTGGTGCAGTTCTCCTTTATGCATAATATCTATGCAGATATTAAATAGTACAGGATCCCTTTGGAGTCCAGATCCGGGTGGTAGTGTTGGTGGAGTAAAGCCAGCAGGCGGTTGATGGAAACTCTCAGTTGGATCTCCTGGAACATCATGGAGGAAATTATGGTGATGGGAGGTGGTGGGTTGCACAATAGCAGGTCTGAAAGACAGAATGACGCCGATCACAATCATTTTAAAAGTAGCAGTTTCATGTACTGATTGGATTTGCGGATTGTGGGCAGAAATACTATGGGTCAGATAAAGTGCTGTCAGAATGTGTGAATAAAAAAGACTTTGACAGTGTGGGAGAGTGGAAGTGTCAGAGAAGGTTAAAGTGGAAATAGATACTCCAATAGAGGAATGAAGACAGAGGGTGGGAGAAAATGCCGGTGTTATGTTTTTATACTGCACAAATCATATTTATTTCCTGATACAGCAGCCCCATAGACAAGTACGTCTGCATTATGAAGGAAGAGACTTGCATTTAAATTTAAAATAAACGAATTGCATTTTTTATATACTACAGCAATTCAAGACACTTTACAGATAAAGTAGGTCTAGACCACACTCTATAATTTACAAAGACCCAAAAATTCCAGTAATTCCCCCAAGAGCATGCATATAGTGCGACAGTGGCGAGGTAAAACTCCCTTTTAGGAAGAAACCTCGGCCAGACCCAGGCTCTTGGTAGGCGGTGTCTGACGGTGCCGGTTGGGGGTGTGATGAACAGTGGCAATAATAGTCACAATAAAGATAATGGAACAGTGACTAGAAATAGTAGTTGTAGTGGTTCATGGCATAGCAGGGCACTGCAGGGCGTTACAGGATGTAGCGTGGCACAGCAGAGCATGGCAGGACGTAGCAGGACGCAGCAGGGTTCAGCAGGACGCAGCAGGAAACTGCAGGGCACCGCAGAGCATAGCAGGGAGTGCAGCAGGACCACGGCGACAGCTGCAACATGATTTTGGGAACATGCTGGGCGAAAAAAAAAACATAAGGACTCCGGGGAATAAGCTCACCAGAGCTAGGTTAGTAACAAGCATTTCTGGGACATGGATGCACACAAATGGAAAGATGGAAAGAGAGAGGAGGGAGACGCTCAGTGTGTCTAAGGAAGTCGTACAGCAGAGATCTTAAACAGGGCTCCGTGACCCCTAGGGGGTCCTCAGAGTTAGTGCAGGGGGGCTGCCAAGTTATGTTAAGAAAATTCTCTTTTTTAAATTAAAATATTTTTTTTAAATATACATTAATATCAATTTAAACATTAAAAGCTAAAATAAATTGGCCAATTTGTGAAAAAAAAACATTTAATTTACACATTCAATATAACCTTGCTATAGATAAGGTAGCCACTATGGTAGCCATAGAGTTAAGCTTAAGGATTCACTGTGTTTTCCACATGACTGTTTAACGTTACAACATGTAACGTTTATAAAAAATATTCATTTATTTTCATCCATTTGGCCCAACTGTATACAGTATACAGTATGTAGTAGGTGTTCCCTACTCGGTCTCTCTTTTAGCTTAGGAGTCCCTGGCATAAAAAACGTTTAAGACCCCTGAGCTACAGCATTAGGGCTGTCAACGAATGTTCTGAATTTAAATAAACTGTATATTCCAATTGTAATCTGGCATACGAACATGAACACACGTCTTGTCCTGCTCGTTGAACGCGCCACCAAACAAACATTCACCGGGGAAAAGTGTATTTCTTACAGGTTGAGTCATTGTTGCCCATAACACGCTAGCATTCTGCTAATGAATGCTGATTGGTCAGTGAAGGACTGATTACGATCGGAGATCTCGCAAGACGGCATCCAAAGCAGAACCAGAATGTCAGAGTGAATATTTCGGCATGGTCTTTAAAACATTAGCAAACCTCTTCCTAGCACGTGTATTAACAGAGAGAGTCTAACCTGTCAGCTGTGTTGTATTAACAGAGAGAGTCTAACCTGTCAGCTGTGTTGTATTAACAGAGAGTCTAACCTGTCAGCTGTGTTGTATTAACAGAGAGAGTCTAACCTGTCAGCTGTGTTGTATTAACAGAGAGTCTAACCTGTCAGCCGTGTTGTATTAACAGAGAGAGTCTAACCTGTCAGCCGTGTTGTATTAACAGAGAGAGTCTAACCTGTCAGCTGTGTTGTATTAACAGAGAGAGTCTAACCTGTCAGCTGTGTTGTATTAACAGAGAGTCTAACCTGTCAGCTGTGTTGTATTAACAGAGAGAGTCTAACCTGTCAGCTGTGTTGTATTAACAGAGAGAGTCTAACCTGTCAGCTGTGTTGTATTAACAGAGAGAGTCTAACCTGTCAGCTGTGTTGTATTAACAGAGAGAGCCTAACCTGTCAGCTGTGTTGTATTAACAGGGAGAGTCTAACCTGTCAGCTGTGTTGTATTAACAGAGAGTCTAACCTGTCAGCTGTGTTGTATTAACAGGGAGAGTCTAACCTGTCAGCTGTGTTGTATTAACAGGGAGAGTCTAACCTGTCAGCTGTGTTGTATTAACAGAGAGTCTAACCTGTCAGCTGTGTTGTATTAACAGAGAGAGTCTAACCTGTCAGCTGTGTTGTATTAACAGAGAGAGTCTAACCTGTCAGCTGTGTTGTCAATGCTTCGAGAGAACAAAGGAAGCGACTCAGAGCTTGCCGTAAAGCAGTATCTCTGGCCGTATGATGTGTATGACGTCATTGACATTTTAAAAGGCTTTTTAGAACAAAAAAGCCACTTTAAAAAAAAATATATTTTTTTCTTAGCCTCCCCTTTCGAATTCAATTTCAAATTACTTGACAAAAAATTATATCCTGAGAAAAGTGGATTTTGAGTTGTGTAACTCCATAGACCACCATTCATTCTGCACTCGCCGGTGAGCACCCTCATATGGAACCAGAGTGGAACTGCAACCAGTTCAGAAGCCGGAAGCATCCAGAAAGTGGAAGTTCTCTCCTTATTAGGCATTCTCTCGTTTTCTGTTGCACGACTAAAACTACTTTTGAACGTACACATGTTCCACCAAAACAAGTTCCTTCCAGAGGCTATTTTGCAGATGCACCGTTATTGTATCTTAGCGCTGCCCAAGACAATTGTGATTGGGTTAAAGCACATGTGTCAAACTCAAGGCCCGCGGGCCAAACCTGGCCCCTCACAGACTTTGATCCGGCCCGCATAGCACTTAGGATACCAATGAATATATATTTTTTTATAATTATCATGCATAAAAAATATGTCCAGCCCAAACATGACCTTTGTCTCTATAGCATGGGATAAACGACAAGAAGGTTCGTTGTTTTGTTTAATATAATATGTCATTTATGTTGCTACTTTAGTATCTGCTCCTTTTGTTGTATATACTAGTGTCTTGTAAGCATGTTTGGGCTGGACATATTTTTTATGCATGATAATTATAAAAAAAAATATATTCATCCATCCATTCATATAGCATACACTTAAACTGTCACTTTTAGGTGTCTAAAATCTGTTCATCTGCGTGCTGATCTAAATCTACTGTAGCTAACACACTGACTATGGAGAAGTAGATCATACAACAACACTTAAACTCATCCAAACTATCCCTTTAATGCAGCACTATTACTATTGATTGTGGCTTTTCTTGGTTTGTATTGCAACAAACTCGTAGGGAAAACAAAGCCACAGGGTCTACTATACCAGTTCTGAAAACCATAATTTCACCATCTGTCACCCAATTCAATACTGGATCTACTTTAGCTTTCTTATTATATTATTTTCTACCCAGAGGTTGCTTGGATAAAGAGTGGATGATGCTGCCATGGTAACACGGTGCCACTGGCCATTCGGTCTCCAGATGTCTTTGAAATGGACCATGTGCGTTCGCTTCAAACAGCACATCACATGGTGAGCCCTCTGAAGTATCATAGTCTTACCTCATCCTTTCATCTCAGGCTAAATAAGCCTTTCCTTTTACCACACCGGAGGAAGAGAAGAGGAGGGAAATAATAATCAGGCGCTGTACGTTCAATTGCAAAAGAAAAACTTTGAAATGTTTTTTTTGATGTTTTTTGATTGCCTCGTGAATTCCCTTTGACAGTCTGAGGAACTGCTCAAGGCTGAAGGTAAGAGTCCATGTCCAAATAAATCAGCGGTTTTAATTGCTAACTACTCTATTTATTTCACGCTCAGAGAGGCCTGTGGGACTGAGATGGCAGTGGGCAGCAAGTCCAGAATGAGCGTATAAATTGCAAAGCACATTACAACCAGTCCGCCTCATTTGACTCTCAGCTTTGTACATGGCTCACAGGTTATGGTAATGGTTATGGATGCCTGGGCTCGCTGAGTATTTTCAGCTTTGCATTCATAATGGCAGCCGAATACAGTCAGCATTCAGTGCGCTCCAAAAAGTCAGTTAGTTATTTCCCCTTACTGTTCACAATGTCAACATGTTGCTTCACAGGCAGGGCTCTGTGTCAATGCAGCTTTTTGTCATCATGTCTACTAAAGCTCTCAGGCTTCTTCCCCACCTGTGCCCCAATGCAAAGGCTGTTCAATAGAAAACCGTAGCTAGGAACAGCTCTGGGTGCCTTATCATTAGCTGCCAGCTGGCTCCATGGAGTGCCCACTTCACCTCGTAACACAGGCCTCATTCAGGTACAAATGTCCTGTAATGTGCCCCCCTTCTACACACATACTTCCACACCATCTGTTCTCAATTATGCTGATTTGTATCTTTTTAACAAGGAGGCTTAACCGGTAGTTTGACTCACATGCATGGATAACAAGAGCAGAGGAAATGAGGTGTGTGTGTGTGTGTGTGTGTGTGTGTGTGTGTGTGTGTGTGTGTGTGTGTGTGTGTGTGTGTGTGTATGTGTGTGACAAACAGGGAAGACATAGGGATGTATTTCCATAGGAAGTCAGTCATTGATTGATTTTATTTGACCACTTAAATATAAAAATATGAAACAGTATTCTGTGTCATACATTAAAATACATAAATAATCAGGGATGACACAATAAAGCCCAAAGACTTATTACCATTGTGGTCCATTGCAAACTTTTGAAGAAATGCCACTTGCTTAGATGGAGATGTTGTAGGTCAATATGGAAGTCAGGAAAGTAGAGATATGACTCAAATAGAGGTAAAACTGAGGGTACTTCCCACTTAGGGCTGGGTATCGTATTTAATACTTTTTAGGCACCGACCGAATTGCCTCTAAATTATCGAGTATCGAAAAATGCCTCGTCATCCAATACCCAATTTCAATACCTAAGGAGTAAATCCGATTAGAGACAGTGGGCCAATTATCATGCAGCATGCTTCTACCACCATCTAATAATGTTTGTGATTGGCTGTCTAACGTTACACGTCGTACAGAAATGCAGGGAAAACTCTACGTCACGCACAGAGACAGGGCTCACGTAGCAGGAGCTGAAAATTTAATAAAAATATGTGTGCCGTAATGTGTAGTTATTCTCTTTTCTACTTTTCCTCTAATCCCTCGCTGCTGCAACAGTGTTAATTTCCCCATTGTGGGATTAATAAAGGATTTGAATCTTGAATCTTAATGTTGCAATTTCTTTTTGTTAAAATGGATTTTACAAAACTGGTATAAAAAAGATTCATTCAGGAACCGGTATCTGCGTCACGGTATTTTTATCGGTACCAGTATCGAAACATTTTTAACGGTACCCAGCCCTAATCCCAATTCCCTTATTTGATAGCTCCTCGCTTAAACCGGAAGTTTAGTTTTCACAAGGAAGGCCCTCCAAGGAGCACGGATGGAGGATTGATCTCTGAGGAGCTATGAGCGAAGATACACGAGAGCAGCCTTCCTGGAAGCCGTGCAGCTGAAAGAGTTGCTAACTCCACCCAAAACAGCTGACAAATTCACATGATGCTTCAGAGGAAAGGACGTCTCATCCCTTTATAACACATTTCCTTGTTTCCTCTCTCCTCACATGATTTCCTCCGTATCTCCCATGCTTCCTCGCTGGGACGGACGAAGACGCGAGAAAGGGAAGCAAGTGAAGGAACCGTGGATGCAATTTATGGGAACTGAGATCCAGCCTGAGTCTGAAAGATGGTAGAAGCTGACTCAGTGTCGCACTTTTCTATTTATAAACTAGTGCACAGATGGCCTGTGTAATGAAAAGTTCCTCCGGTGTTAAGAAGCTACCTCTTACACTGCATTTACAGGGCCGAGCAATTCATCATTTTACTACAATTTAAAATTACTATAATAGCTATGAAGAATACTTTTTGATTTCAAGTGATTGTAACCAAATCGAGCCATAATTAGTGTTGTGTGGAACAAAAGCTTGTACCTATAACTTGAAAATGCATTGCATGTGCCAGGAACAGGCTGAATCCTACATTAACATAAACTAAAAGATGAGGAGAGAAAGTTGCACAAAGAAGTTTAAAATGTTGAGAAACTTTTCACGTTCTCTGACCCAGAGGATTACTTTCCCTCAGAGACATTTTAAATTTAGAAAATGGAAACGCTTTCATGAACTGAGTAATGTCTTACTAATGAGTTATATTTAAAGAAATCTAATTGTTTACAGGATAAGCCTTTTGAGATGCATCATTTCATTTTCTCCAGGGTTCTGATCATGGCTTGTGCCAGGATGGTTCTCTCCATAAGTGGGTTGCTAAGAAAATTGGACATTTTCATGACTTCAGAGTTACTTTATAATCAAGTTCTCGTTTTCTTTTTTCTGCAATAAAAGCAGATATGGCACACAGCACATTCAATATAAAAGTAGTTTTTAATTGAATTTGGCCAAAGAAGCTAAGTGACCACTAAATCTTCAGCACCGGACAGCGCCCATGAAACTACAACCACACTTAATAACAACATTAATAACTATATCTGTATATATCCATGTTGGGTATCGGTAGGCGTACAGATTCAATTATTGGCAAATTATCAAAGATGGTTTATCAATATTAATAAAGTTATGGATATGTGTATTAATAACTTTACCAAATTGACAAACAATCAAAACGGGGCACCGCCCTGGCAACCAGTGACCAATATTGAACTGTGAAACAGTCTCATTAGGTGGTGTTTCCTTTAAAATACAGATCTTAACTCATTTAAGATTAGCCGTCAGCTCGTTGAAGCTAGCCTATGTGCTACAGACACAAATAGATACACAAATAGGTTTTAGCTATAGGTGTGTGTATATGTGACTGTCGTGGCTAACAGTGTTACAGCTGTTCACAACACTTGTATGCATGTCTGGGTGGATGTGTGTAAAGGTGTGTGTATGTCAAGTTAGTGTCAAAGAGGGAAGGAAAGCATGTTTTAGAGAAAGAAAAAGGAGCATTCGAAGTCTTGATTTCGAGGCTCTGAGGAATGAACACTCCTCTCATCCACTCAGGATCCTGGCCCAACGTGAAGTTAGGGCAGAGTCTGAGACTTTGTCAACGAGGGGAAATGTTTATTATACACAATCTGGTGTGCAAACAGCTGATTCTTCGCGGAGATAAACACACGCTCCATTGGTCTAAACAGGGCTGTATTCAAACGGACCAACGGAGCTTATTATCTCACTAACAGTAACTAAACTCCGTGAACGGAGCAGCAATGTAGCATTTTCAGTTCACAAGCTACAGTATTCAACACAACATCAACAGTATCGTGATCAAATGATACATTCAAAGCAAAACAGATTGGAGTCGGCGGGCCAATCAGATTAATAAATCACGCGTGTAGCAATAGCACAAGTATTAATCAAAATCACATTAATGTCATAACACAATTTGCAGCATTAGCGGTCATAAACATCAATAAACACACATATTTCTCTGCCCAGAAAAGCTCAAGCCTTACGTGTGTGTTCAGTCCGTTCGTTTCTGTCCATAGATTTCCACAAAAAATCAGAACAAGAATCCGGATCGCCCGTCAGCGAGTAAACGGAAAACTTTTCCATCCAAAAGCAGCATGAAGGGAACAGTTTAGTCGACTTGAGAAGAAAAACATACTTTCCCTCTCCTGCAGATATGAAAACACTGGCGCGGGGTTTCATACGATCCACGGTGCTCCCAGCACTGAAATTAAATCCACTTTGTTTCAAAAATGGAAGTTTTAGCACAAACCTGGGCGCTGACCTGTTACAACCAGAGTTGAGATGGAAAGCGATGATTTTGGTGTGTCAGCAGGTTTTATAGGCCCGACCTCATGCTGTGTTCAGGGTCTTGCTGAGCCAATGGGGAGATTCTGAGGTTTGAAAACCTTTATGAAGGTCCACCTAGAAGCCATTTTGTGGCCTTCTTATCTCATTTTCTTCATTTAGGAGTTTGGAGTAAGGGATGTGGAATTTACATGTAGGCCGAAACCCTCTGTTTGAAAGACCACATGGTCTCTGAGTCTTTTGCCTCTGAGTGCCGGTTGGCCACATGTGTTCTTTTGTACAAGATCAGTTTATGCACATTTGTTTGGATCCAACATCCAAAATGCGACAACAACGAGTGCATTTAGTCCATATGCATAATCAGACAACTGCATTGGTTATTATGTTACGGATTAAATGTCTATCACAACATTTGCTTATTGTTTATTTCAAGAGGGTTCTAATCACGGCTTGCACCAGGATTTTTCTCTCCCGGTGTGAAAGGGGAACAATGCATGAGTTGCTAAGAAAATAGTTAATTTTCATGACTATTTACCTTAAATTCATGGCCCTGAAAACCAATTTTCTCAACACTTTCTTAGTATAAGCAAGACAACTAAATGTTCTGGCAGTTTTGCTTACATGCACACTTTCCTGTATTTGTGTGTTTTTGTGTTTTTGTGCTATTCTCACTGGTTGGCAGTGGGCGGGGCTCAGTTGGAGAAAGTTGGTGTCAGATACTGCACATCAGGAATATAGCAATGTTCAAATCTACACCCACACAGTCCTGGTTAAGATAATTTGATGCAGGTTTTTTTTTTGAACTCTTAACATGTAATAACTAAGGATGATTTTTATTTTCATTGATTGTTGGTTATTAAGTCATAAATATGTAATGCCCTCGAGAAACACTTTACATTTGGAACCCAGCGTTTAGGGGCATTACAAATAAATATAGAGGCTTTTTCTGGTATTTAAGGACAAAAAACATTAACAGTAACATTGGTAGTGGGAAAGTAATCCCAAATACTTAAGTAACTGTTGGGTGACAGGTTTATCCAGACTTACACAGTTTGGACCTATAACGCATGCCCAGACCGTGGTTTACTTTTTTTAATAAAAGCATCTATTTGGAGGTTGAAAGAATAAGATTGCTTAGGTATTCAATAGAGTCAACTTGTGAACAGGTTTTTGTTGGTCAATGGTGCAATCACTTCCCGCTGCCTCAAAATAGCAATCCACCCAGAATGCACCTGAATACACCTCCCTGTAAGACCAGCACGCCCTTGGGCGCACAGATGGGCGCAGGTGCATTTGCTATTTAAACGACGCGGGCGCTGGACAGGAAATTGACAACTGCGTCAGTCTTACACTAGCAAAGACACTTGTGTTGGGCTTTGCGCTGCGCCGGGTGCGAGATAGGGCCCTAAAGCACATTGTATCTATTATGATTACCACACTTGCTTAAGGCTCCCCTTTACATTTGATTGCTTTGTATGCTTACTTTTTTTCAGCTTGAGTCTAATTTAATTTAATTGTTAACAAGTATGTCTATGTATCCATTAAAATGCTGCTGCAATATGAATAAGTAAATATGTGAAGAAGAGCACATTAAGACCACTCACTAATGGGTAGAGAGAATTACAAGCTTTGGAATAGCTGGGTCTACTTGCACTCCTAATACATTTTGATAAACAGCATTACATTATCCATATGCATTACATATGAGTCTTTTCTTTTCATGTCACTTTCTACTTCTACTCTGCTACATTTCAGAGAGAAATATTGTACTTTTTACTCCACTACATTCACCTGACAGCTTCAGTTACTAGTTACTTTACACATTAAGAGTGTTGCACACAAAACACATGTAGTTTATAAAATCTGATGTTTTATTATGAATTAAACTAGCCAACAATATAACAGCCTACAAGTCCAGCTGAGATGATCAGACCATTAAACACACAACTGTTTGGACCCTTTACACTTTCTACAATGGGAGGATTGTTCTGCATTGAGTACTTTTACTTTTAAGATACTTACATACTTTAACTTAAGTAGTATTTTCAATGCAGACCTTCACTTGTAATAGAGTATTTTTACATTGTGGTGTTAGTACTTTTACTTAAGTAAAGGATCTACATACTTCTTCCACCACTGACTATGGATTAGGACAGTGTTGGGGTGAGGATATCAAATCCAATGTTGTAGTACTCAAGTCTGCTTTTGAACTCAACGTTTTTTCTATTGTCTTGGACTCGTTGGTCCAAGACTCGTTGGTCGTATTTGCACTCGCCAAAATGGTCTCGCCAAATATTCTAGTTGGTCTTGAACGAGTCTAGCAATTCATGCTCATTTTCTCAAGTAACTTCCACCTTCAAAACAAAACCACTGATGAAGCGTGCTTGTTCAAAAAAAGGATTTTGGTTTAATTCAAATCCATCTAGAATGGGCATCGAGATTGGTCGCCTGGGATACGCCTGGCTGTGTCACATGCCTCCGCGCAGCACGCACACGCGAAGGCGTCAATCATTTTCATTTTGGCCACAGACACCATGTCGGCGAGCACTTTGTCCTATGAAGTCTTCAGGACAAGTAATAAGTTCAAGAATGGGGACAAGTCAGTTTTTTATTGACACCTGTGTTGCTGTTATTTGTTACATTTCTATCGGCAGTCCAGAATGGTCTTGTTACACCAGAATAAAAAGACTCAATGTCTAAAATGTGCAGCTGCACTTCAGCTTTATGTAACTTTAGTGAAATTGCTCTACTTAAAGTAAATAATATGGCCTTATTTGATCCTCCAGTGTTGTTACTCTGCACTTGCTTTTTGATCGTTACCAGTAATAATGCAAAATGATCATCTTAAAATAGAAGATTTGCTGTCTCTCATATCATACATAATGAACAGGTAAGCAAGTGGTCTTGAAAAGGATTCTTATCGTTCTTTCTCGGTCTTGACTGTCTTTCATTTGGACTCGGTCTTGACTCAGTCTCGACTAGTCCTGGTCTTGGACCCGACAAAGGTGGTCTTGACTACAGGCCTGATCAGATCTGGAGCTGTCTATGAAAGCCATTATTAAAGTCATTATAAGAGTCATTATTGGCAGTGTAGTGGTGTCACGTCCCGCGTCAGCAATTCAGTCATGTTTTCAATTTAAAATCAATATTTGTCACTTCCTGTTTTACTTTATAACTCACACTGTGTCTTGTTTCAAGTCGATTCACTTTGATCACCTGCCCCACCCTAATGTGTTTCACCTCTGTCTAATTGTAAATATTCCCCCCTCTCACTAGCATTAGTTGCCACATCGTTTTGTACCCCAGTGCCAGTGTTCTAGCATTCCCTCCTCGTGTTTCTATAAGTTAAGATCCTTGCCTGTTTTTTGACTCTGCCTTTGTCTAGTGATTTTGGATAACTCAGACTAGTCCTTTTAACTTCTTGGATATGTATTGTACTTTGTACAATAAATCTTATGTACTGAGTTTTGTGCATTTGAGTCCATCCTGTGACAGACCTGACAAGTGGTTTAACCCAAACCTAACCCTAACCATAACCAGTGCAGGCAGCGCTGCCTGGAAGGAGCCGTTGGGGGCTCTCAAAACAAAGCTTTCTGTAATAAATGGACATAATGCAGCTAAAACTTAGAGCTACAAGATGCATGTTTGTGTTTTATCACTATTGTAACTCTCACTCTCTACGTCCCACATCTTGTTTGAGCTGTTGACATTGAGATGTCAGCATCCATAAAGCTTCCAGACGTGCTGGAAAAGTGGATGATGCAATCACAGGAAATCTACAATTTAAAATAGCAATGCTCCAAAGAGTGTGTATGTTATCAGGTTCCTGTTGTGTTTACCAAAGTGGTCTAGCTTTGCACTTTTCTTTTAATTGAGTGTAACTGTTTAGAAGCATTATTTTTAATTCATAAACGCTGAACCAGTTTTGGCTAAACTTCAGAATGCACGTTGGCCCCTGTCTCTTTCAGTAGTGTAGCAGTGAGAAAGGATCACTTCACAGCGAGTGTGGACAGGATTTTAACCAATAATGCTTTCAATTTAGGCTACATATTAGCGTATGAGCAAGACAGACACTCCATAGCAGTTCTTTAAAGCTTGAATAACCTTTCTTTACATGATGACAGAATTCCTGAGACAGGAAGTAGATCTCCATCCTGCTCATGCACACAGTTTGTCACAAACAAACTTAAAGCTTTAGTGTGTAACTTTTTTATATTAATGACAGTCTGTTACATTCAAGCCATTGACAAATTAGTTAAGCTAATTAAGACTATCAGCTCCACACAACTCTCTCTGTATTTCTCAGTATGACTATGTTCAGAAAATGGTGTCGTCTGGCGACTTTCGAGCGCAGAAAATCAAGCAAAGATAATTACCTCTTCTGAAGAGTCCATCATGTATTTTTAATCCTCCGTGTCATCCTCGGCTAAAAGGAACTGCGTGGAAGAGGGGTTAGGGGTGGTGCACGATCACGGAAGGCTTGTATCATGTGTCCCGACGATGTGTGTTGTCATTACTTAGAATTCCTCATCGGGGAGACAGAAACTACGCACTATAGCTTTAATATCTCATCCTGAAATAAGATGTGAGTGTAAGAGGAATGGTGAAACATCAGTTAGGTCTTTAGGTTAGATTAGGTCAATAGAATAATAGAATTGTCTGGCTACACCACCTATCTATTGTGGGATAGGGGGAAAAAAACGCTCTGTCTTGTATTTCTTTAACCAATCACAATCGTCCTGATGGGCCCTTAGCCTCTGATGCAGCAATGGTGCCATTGCAAAATAGACAGTAGAGATAGTGGAAGGGGAGGGACATCACACGCCGGACAGTTTTGCATTGCCAGACCTTCCTCCCCAGCGCCGCAAAGGAAGGTCTGGCTCGTCCACACAGCATTCCTGGATGGGAGAAAAACGTGCTCTGGTTTATTGGCATTTCTTTAAACCAAGCACAATTGTCTTGGGTGGTGCTAAATGCTGGACATAGCCACGTTTCCTCTGCAAAATAGTCTCGGGAAGGAACTTGTTTTGGTGGAACATGTGTTCGTTCAAAAGTAGTTTTAGTCGTGCAACAGAAAACTCAGATTGGACAGATAGCCTAGCTAGCTGTCTGGATTTACCCTGCAGAGATCTGAGGAGCAGTTAACCATAGTCCTCACAAATCCACCAGAGGTTAGAACGCCGACACAAAGAAAGAGGAAGGTAACGGACATCCGGCTGAAAAGATCTGGTGGAATTTCTGTGAAGCGCGTATTAAGGCTTGTATCGGTTTAGACCAATGATGTCGTTGATGATGCCCGAAACCTGAACATCGTCCCTGAAGAAAACCAATAAAGTTGTCCTTATACATCTTTTTCCTAGTTACACATACACATACACTGCCTGGTTAAACCACTTCCACTTACTAATATTGCCCATCATGCCATTATTATGAAACAATTATTTAGCAAAGGATTATTTACACACATTTGATGCATTAGTCACAATACAGACACAGTTATGTTATACGATCATAGGCCTACGTAGCAGAAAAAAGACACCATATTGACAGCTATGATTGGATTACATGGAAATTGATTTCTTTTTTTTATTTTTCCCAAGTATTTACTGGCACAAAACACAGTAGATCACAGATGGTTGAGATCATCTGTAATATATCTGCCTGTTTTACACTCTTTGACCATAAGGTGGTTTTGTGTGCACATGAAGCCTCAAGAAATGAACCCTTTTGCGAATCAATTTGCTGCATCTCACCATCACTACTGTTCAACAGGTAAATCTAGTCCTCAGGAGGCCCAAACATGCCTAGTATTGATATTTTCAATCTCTTTGCATCTGCGGCTTCATTTACTGTTTTCTGATGTGGTAAAATCTCAATTATGTGAGAGGTTCAGTGGTGAGTTGTAGCAAAGACAAGTCTGAGAGAGGAGTATTTCTGTTTAGATCACTGCTCGAACGGAGGAGGAAAATTCTAATGGATATTGAAATCAAACCCAATATGATGTGCCAGGTTTGTTTTTGTGTGTGTTTTATTCTGAAACTGCTTATTGTGCAGAAACAAAAATAATCTACAACAGTGTGTAAAGCATCAAGCTTTGTTTCTGGGTGGAAATTGCAAACCCTGTTCATCAGGATGTGAGCCAACAGTTCAGAAACCTGGTTCAGAACTCCGATTTCAACTATGATGGTATAGTAGTGGTTGGTCTGACTAAACAAGTCCTTGCACTTGCCTTATTAAAGCCAGAGTACATAGAGAATGACTCACTCTCAGCGCATCAAAAAGTGACGCTTGGTCAGGTGCTTTTGGCATTTGTTGCTGATGCAAAAAGTCTCCTTTAGCATCTTGTCCTTTGGCATCATATTTAGACATGCTTGATGCTCTTGGTTGGCACACTCATTTAACTGACATGCGGCACAAGAAAGGAACAGTTAGGTTTAGGAAAAGATGGTAGGTGAGGTTCCATACAGACGCTAAAGGGTGATTTTTGCATCTGTATCTGACGCTGAGAGCCACTGACATCCGTATTTGATGAGTTGGGAGTGAGAACGGGTTGGCATAACACAATGCAAGACCTACGATGCCAATGCCTACATTGAGATGCAAGATTGATCGCTGTGGAGCTGCAGGCTCTAACATGGAGTTCACTGTATGGTAATGTCATTTGGCCCCATTTGGCCATTTTGGCCCCACAAAGCTGTCCGGACCCCGCAAGTATACTGTATTCCCAGTTTTTGTACCCCACGAATATAGTTAAACACACACACAGACACACACACACACACACACACACACACACTAGAAATTCTTTACAAATTAACACAACCACTCCAAACACAAATAAAAAGCAATCATAATTTAGTTATTCACCCAGCCCTATCCCTTTCCTTCCTTAGCAAGCGGCAGGATTGTAATCTCTCATACATCTATCTAATTGTGCTTGAGTGTTTTGGAGAAAGCTGCGACAATCATATGATCATATCACAAAATCATATCACTCTATGAGATGTAGATGAGATGGATCAGTGCATCAATAACAAACACGTCAACGGCACTGTTGATGTGGATTCAGTTGTAAAGCAAGCAGACCAGACAAGAGTTGGTCTGCTTGTCAGAATCAACCAGACCTTTTTTTGGAAATAGGTGACAAAATGATCTAACTGAAATAAAACATCCACTTACTAGCTTTTCTATAGCATTTGAACCCTACTGCTTTTTAACCTCGATTTTCAACCAGCTTGGTATCCCAACAATGCGGGCAGTATGTGTAAATGAACTATGTTAAACTTCCCTCCATCTTGCCGGCACTCAGATCTCTCTCAGCTGTAAAAAGAGAGTTTGTGAACAGGAAGTGAGCATCATA
The DNA here is from genome assembly GCF_031162955.1 of Sander vitreus. Classification (NCBI taxonomy): domain Eukaryota; kingdom Metazoa; phylum Chordata; class Actinopteri; order Perciformes; family Percidae; genus Sander; species Sander vitreus. Next base: position 727,309 of record NC_135865.1, on the reverse strand, counting down.
CTGTTTCCTGTATCGCAAAAACGGAGGCTGACAAACCTCAGATGAAATGATAAAACTAGACAGTGCTGATTAAATATAAACCACAAATGTGTTACTACAGTGCCTATTTCTCGCCTAAAAGGTTTTTAGTTTACGGTTTAACTGTTTGTTACCAGATGGCCGCCATGTATTGCATGCATTGTATTTCTTTTTCTTTTTTTTCACGCGCTCACGTATGTGATGATGATAGGACATATTCATGGCATGTACAGTTTTTTTGTGCGCTTGCATGACTGAAGTGTGAAACCAAAACTAACCGGATCAAATGTGTACAATATAGCAAAAACATTAACCTTGGTTTGGACTTTCAGGTGTGAAAAGGCCCATCGTTTTTCCAGTGAGCTGATTGGGCATTAGATCACGTTTTGAACCTACTTCGGGGCCAGGCAGCATAGCAAGCATACCAAGGTGACTGGTTGTGGTTTGATTGGTCCAGCTTTGTGATACTGGAAAGGTTGAGCCCAAAGAATTTTCCCTTCTCTATTCAGGTCAAAGATAGGCCAAGAAAACTGCTGGTTGTGTGCAGAGACAGAAATAGAAGGCAACGTTATGCTTTAATTTGAAGACTAATGTTCTGATGAACGATGTGACAGTTATCGAGACTTCGTATCACTTTTATTTTAAACACTAACTCCTCTTATATCTTCCCCTCGATAACCCTCGTTCTACTATGCCCTCTTCTGCTGTACAGTTAACACCAGTTACTGTCAGCGGAGCGGATGTTTTGGCCTATATTAAAAGGAGTTATTTCAGATACTTTCCTGTTTTAAGTTTATTATCGAGACACACACACCCATACTAAAGGGTCCGCGCCTGGGTCAGGGAACCCGAAGGCGAGGCAAGAGACTTTGATTAACACCCTAGATGTCCCCTTGTTCACGGGCGTTTTTTTTTTAAATTGTTTTTTTGGGGCATTTCTGCCTTTTTATTAGATAGGAAAGCTGAGATATGAAAGGGGAGAGGGTGGGGGGGGAAGACATGCAGGAAGATCGTCACAGGTTGGATTTGAACCCTGGACCTTCTGCGTCGAGGAATGAACCTCTGCATATGTGCGCCTGCTCTACCAACTGAGCTAACCGGCCACGTTCACGGGCGTTTTAACCTCCTATACAGAAAAAGTATTGCCCGATGGGAAGCTTCATAACCACATGATTTTCAGTAATACTCACAGTTTAAAGCTGCTCTTCGCGGAATCACCAAAAGCTCAAATCCGCTGAAAAATGCAGTCTCCGATGAGTTGAGAGGAGGCTTGCTGACAAAATCGATCCCCGCTGGGTTGCAACCTCTTTAACCCAGCGGGTAAAGAGGAGTCAAACTGCCTCCCGTAGGGGTGTTCCCGTAGGGTTGAATGAAAAAGAGGAAAAAATAAAAGTCTTCCAAAAAGGCACAAAACAAATATGCGGGTTTTGTTCCCTAGTCCAAACTTGAACTCAGGTATTTTTATTTTAATTAAAGCAGAAAGTTAAAAAAGGCAAAAAGCTAAACAGAAAGAAAATGAACAAAAATGAACTAAGTCCTTTACCTTTCGGTAAAAATGCCCCAAAAAAGATCAACCAACTCGTGCCTGTCGGCAAGTTACCTCTATTTATACATACATTGATCAGTTTCCTAGCCCAACACAAGCTCAGGTATTTTTATTTATTTTATAAAAAGAAAAGCAAAGCTAACACAGCAGTGTAAAAAATGAAAATGCACTACACTCAAAACCAATCTGATTCTATGAGTTTCCCTCCAAGTGCTGAGAGGTTTAATAAATCTTCTAAGTCCCACTGCCCGAAGGCACGACGTCCCCTATTCTGTCCCTAAGTGCCATACTCCGTACCGGATAGGCTCGACAAGTCTTCCCTCCCGATTGGAGGCCCTTGACCCTCTGTGCTGTGAGCACGAGGAGTCTGGGCCTGCCCCAAAAAAAGAGGGTCCTTTGACTTGCAAAGCTTCTCTTTTATACACAATTCATTGGTCATTCATTGCACTCTCCCCTGGCTTTGCAGGGGTTGTCTTTACCACTTCATATGGCCTTATAGGGTAATATCATTTAATGCAGACACAGGTTAAGAGACGTGTGCAGGGAGGACTTTTTTCATGTGACAACTTATACATTTCACAATAACCGTTCACAGTACAGAAGGACAGAACAGGAACTGGCGCTCCACTCATGACCTCTGCACGACCCTCACACTCTGTCAGGCAGTCACAAAGCAATCCACACATACATTTCTAAATATGTTTCTAAGCAAAAGATTTATAGTAACACTAGCAGCATAGTTTTCAGCATGATTACATTTCTAAAGCAGTAATGCAGGTTTAACTTTTTTTTGTTCTTCACAATCTATCTCCCTTCTCTCTCAGAGGCCATTTTCTCTCGCACCTCTCTACACACACTGGGTGTCACGTCTTGTCACTTGACAAAAATGTACTGCACTCTCTGGAACACACTTATATGCATTAATATAAATGTAAAACTGATTAATACGCTTTCAAGCACTCACGCAAATTAATATATTTTTAACTGTTCTTTGGGTTAATACATTCTATGCAGCAATATAGTTTTAGCTGCTTTTTTTGGGGTTTTCAACTGAACCTCCGTTCAACAGTTCAGGTACCCCCAGGCAAGAGCATATAATGACTAGAATTGAAATGAATGGTCTGAACACTGCTTGGTTGCTCGGTATGCTGTTATATCAATGACCTTTCTGTGGACCAGGTGTGATTAAGAAGTTAAATCAAGAAGGATTTTGGCTCTATAGATCCATCTAACACTATTGGTTACAAATAATCATGGTCACCTAGAAACCGAAACATATTCTCTTGCTGTACTCAACAGAAGCTAAATGCCTATAAAAATGTCTTATGTACAGTAATGTCTGAATAGCTTTTTCAGACATTGGGGAATTTTTGGCAACCCCTACTGAGATCTGAAGTGATACTGCAGACAGAAGCTGTGTAGAGAGAGCGGGGGAGGGAAAAACAATAAAAAGATCTGAGTCTTCCATCACCTAAACATCGCTGCAGCCTCACTTTCATCATCACACCCCCCTCCATTCTAGCAGAAAAAAAACGGAACAAAAAAGCAATTTCAAATGTAATTTTGCAACAACACCAATAAACCTCAACTTTAATCCCCAGGGACACAACTGTGTGCATCCCGCAGGCAATGGAGGACTCTGTGGTTGTATTACTTGGAAGTCCAAATTGTGTGTTGACTCTGCATTACTAAATATGAACCTTAAGACATTGTGAGCCCTTTTTTTTTTAGGCTTGAGGTATGCAGACACCTTGGATGACTTTTAATTTGCTTTATTAGATTGACAATTTACAAAAGCTGCTGTATGAACACAAGACATTTGGGCAAAATAATCTAAAGAGTAAGTACAGAAACTTCAGAAATCCTTAAAACTGAGGACTCATGATTAGACATCAGCTCACCCAAAAGAGTAGCTGCAGTTGTAGGAGATGACACATACCATCCGTTTTTATTAATCGATCACTGGCCTGGAGACACCACTGGAAAGGCCCTGAAAACATATTTTCTCAATCAGCTTCTTACTCTGAGCAACGCTGTTTCACACAATGTTCTGCCAAAGTGAAAACGCTTTTGGTTTCTCACTGGTTTGAAGTGGATGGGGCTCAGTCGGAAAACATGATGTCACATACTTCAGTGTACCGATCAGAATTTGGCAATATTTGAATCTGATGACAGCTGTGGGGCTGTTTGCATATACTGCCAGACGGGGAGATGCCATTGTCAATCAAACCATGACAACACTGTGCTGATGAAGAAGATTAGAAATGATACTGATTCAGGAATCTAATGTGATAAAATATTTGTTTTTCTGGAGAGTTTATGGGTGATTTACAGAATGACCTGTATTTGGCGTGGGACAGTTAGGTTTAGGGAAAGATCGGCAGTGGGCTTATTAAAGGTAAGTTTCCGTGACACACGGGACAAGAACAGGACAGTTGGGTTTAGGAAAAGAAGAACGGGACAGTTAGGTCTAGGAAAAGGTGGGGTTACAAAATGTACATTTCAGTGACACAGGGTACGAAAACGGGACAGGAAGCCCAGTCTCCTGGGTAAAAGTCCTGTGTTGTTTGACCCATCCACCACCCCAACCAACCTCCATACGCGGAATTTCTGTCTTTCAAACTACTCGCTACCGTTGTTGCTCTTAATACTACGTCATCTTACTGCGCTGATACCTGATGCTGAGAGACACTGACCAAGCGTCAGTATGACAGGTGAAATAACCAAGACTGTTTGACAAAACTTTGGCATAAAGTGGTGTTTTCATGTAGAATCCCATCGCTAGTTAACTGAGGAAATAGGTTATCAGGGTTATCAGGTTCTTTAAGTGAATTGCTGAAGCATAATGTAACAGTAGCTGAGCCAGTGGTGAAGGAATTATTCTGATCCTCTACTTAAGTAAAAGTACTAATACCACACTGTAAAAATACTCTTTTACAAGTAAAAGTCCTGCATTGAAAATGTTACTTGAGTAAAAGTATGTAAGTATCATCAGGGAAAGTATTAAAAGTAAAAGTACTCAATGCAGAACAATCGTCCCATTGTAGTGTGTGTAAAGGATCCAACCAGTTGTGTGTTTAATGGTCTAATCATTTCAGCTGGACTTGTAGTCCGTTATATTGTTGGCTAGTTTAATACATAATAAAACTACATGTGTTTTGTGTGCAGAAATCTTAATGTGTAAAGTAACTAGTAACTAAAGCTGTCAGATGAATGAAGTGGAGTAAAAAGTTACAATATTTCTCTCTGAAATGTAGCGGATAGAAGTTGAAAGTGGCATGAAAAGAAAAGACTCAAGTATAGTACACTTAATTCAAGTTTGTACTTAAGTACAGTACTTGAGTAAATATACATAGTTACATTCCACCACTGAGCTGAGCACAACTCAATCTCCAAAGAAGGGCAGGCTTCTTAACCTGGCAAACATTTACAAGTCATGGATCTTCCTCTCTAAGTGTATAATTTGACTGTGGTTGTATTTGTAGATTTTCTATGCAAACCTGCTGCTCTCAGCTTTACTGGAATCTTAATGACTCACCTTGAGATAGAGTGTCAGTGGTGCGTCTCTACAACCTATGTCTCCGTGTAAACAGCAGCAGATAGACAGCCACAAGGGATGTTCAGCATTAAGACTGAGACTGATGGTAACCAGTTACCTGTCTTCCTCAGTGGTGGAATGTAAACTAAGTACATTTACTCAAGTACTGTACTTAAGTCCAAATGTTGACTTTTCATGCCACTTTCTACTTCTACTCCGCTACATTTCAGAGAGAAATATTGTACTTTTTACTCCTCTACATTCATCTGACAGCTTCAGTTACTAGTTACTTTACACAGTAAGAGTGTTGAAATCTTAAAATCTGATGTTTTATCATGTATTAAACAAGTCAACAATATAACGGCCTACAAGTCCAGCTGAGATGATTAGACCATTAAACACACAACTGGTTGGATCCTTTACACTTTCTACAATGGGAGGATTGTTCTGCATTGAGTACTTTACTTTTAATACTTAAAGTACATTTTCCAGAAGACACTTACATACTTACATAACTTAAGTAGTATTTTCAATGCAGGCCTTCACTTGTAATAGAGTATTTTTACATTGTGGTGTTAGTACTTTTACTTAAGTAAAGGATCTACATACTTCTTCCACCACTGACTATGGATTAGGACATTGTTGGGGTGAGGATATCAAATCCAATGTTGTAGTACTCAAGTCTGCTTTTGAACTCAACGTTTTTTCTATTGTCTTGGACTCGTTGGTCGTATTTGCACTCGCCAAAATGGTCTCGCCAAATATTCTAGTTGGTCTTGAACGAGTCTAGCAATTCATGCTCATTTTCTCAAGTAACTTCCACCTTCAAAACAAAACCACTGATGAAGCGTGCTTGTTCAAAAAAAGGATTTTGGCTTTATTCAAATCCATCTAGAATGGGCATCGAGATTGGTCGCCTGGGATACGCCTGGCTGTGTCACATGCCTCCGCGCAGCACGCACACGCGAAGACGTCAGTCATTTTCATTTTGGCCACAGACACCATGTCGGCGAGCACTTTGTCCTATGAAGTCTTCAGGACAAGTAATAAGTTCAAGAATGGGGACAAGTCAGTTTTTTATTGACACCTGTGTTGCTGCTACAACTACAGCTTTAGTTACTTTACAAATTAAGATTGTTGTAAACAAAACACATTTAGTTTATAAAATATGTTTTCTTATAATTAAACTACCAAACAAGATATAGGCCTACAAGCAGCTATAATGGTTAACACATTAAACACATAGTTGATTGACAGAACTGTTTGGATCTTTTCCAGTTTTTACAGTGTGGTATTAGTCCATTTACTTAAGTAAATGATCTGAATACTTCTTCCATCACTGGTCTTCCTCTTTGTCACTTTTCCCTTTCCTTGTTGTCTTCTGTCTGACAGACAGACAGACTGCATGCCATTCATCCTCTCTGTCTCTCTCTTTGACAGTGGTATCATTGTTTGAATCCCCTGACAGTGACTGATGTCAGAGAAGGTGCAAACGTTAAACAGATGTTCCTCCTGACCTTTTTTTTTTTTTTTTTTTCTTTTGCTTAAGTGGTCCTATTTGTTTTTCTGGGATATATATTGATGCTTTGACAGTTTGAGGTTGTGAAAAACATCATTGATGGCTTCTATTAACTTACAGAAACGAGGCAAGGATAGATTATCACAGTGTCTATGAAACCTGTGATAACCCTTTATAAGACATGGTTGCCGTTTACTGGCAGACATAATGCAAGTAAGCACCTGACCAAAACAAAATTAGCCATTTAGTTGTAGAGTCATAAATAGAGAATATTTATGATGCTTTCCTTGTGTGTCTCAGGGGAAAAAAAGATGCTGCTTTGCTGACAGACAGAGTGAAATTATTAAATGCAACCTGAGCTCAGGAGGCCTCTGGCTGAACAGCAAAATAATTTATCACAAACAGTAATCGCTGGACACGTATAATTTACAATAAAATAAATTGGGCCTTCACTCCACTTTTGGCAAGCCCGTGTTTAGATTTGGTTTAGTGGTTATGGAACCTGAATCGCTTATTACAGCAGAAGTGCCAGTGCTGGTGTTTCTCCACATGCAGAGGAATGGCTGAAAGGAGACATTATTTTGTGTGTGCACGTACGGTATGTGCTCACGCTTGAATGTGTTTGCATATGAGTGTTCTGCCTAGGCATGGGCCGGTATAAGATTTTGACCGTATGACAACCTTCAGCAAAAATATATCAGGGATTCAAGGTATTGCAATTACAGCTTTGAAATGTTTTACTTTGAAATGTTATTCCATTGAACACAATGTATTTTATTAAACACACTGCACACTGGCAAGGACAGATTTTTCTAAACTGCAGTTTCTGTCATTGGCCACTCATAAAAAATAGCTCATACTGCAGGAACTGTATGACGCAAAATGTAAGTAGTTTTGAAACTGTGACTTTTTTTAAACCGCTGTAGGCCTATACCTTGAAACCGGTAACCAGCCCATGCCTAGTTCGGCCCGTCTGTGTCAAAAAATCCATTTTCTTTGCAGATGCTGTAACTCACTGTAGAAGAGCAGTGAAGTCTATTAGAAGCACTTTTCCGATGATGGCTGAGCGTTACTGCGCAGCCTCCAACGTAGATGTGATGTGAGCAACCTGTCTGAAAGTTGGAAGTCTTCTGGTAGCTGTGCCAAGAGAAATCTCAATCATTCCCAATCTAGCAGAGACGGAGAGCGTAGGTATATGTAAGGAGATAACATAGACACAGGCTAATTATTGTTAACTAAAATGCTAGTTAACATTAGTAATTAAACTTAAACAGCTAATGGAAGTCAAAACTGTCTGCAAGCTTCTCCTGTACTGTACGGTAATTTGTCTACTATGCGACAGAAAATCGCGTGGTTATGACACAATCGTTAGCCTATTTTTATAAAAACGTCTGCTACGGAGCCATAACGTGAGGTACAAGGTAATGGAGCCTTTTATACGTTGTCATGTTTCTTTAGAAATAAACAATGGACAAATAAAGTCTTTAAACGCTTCAGATGTAAAGTTATTCACTGTCAAAGTGATGTCAAAATGAATGGCAGTCAATGGGATGCTAACTAATGGGTAATGGCTTATTAGCATCAAAATGGCTCCATAGTAGGTACGCTTTGCGGAGGCTGGCTTACCCCCTTGGTGCAAAGACACGCCCATTCTCTCTCTTCTGAACTCAACTTGACATACCAGCTATCTTTATGCGTCCTGCCTTTCACAAATATACAGACACATTTTAAAGCCCCTGAAAACCTGGTTTCAAAACTACTGCACTAATTCAGCTAGATGCAGCCGAACCAGCATCTAGGGGAGGTGCTGAGGGTGCTGCAGCACCCCCTGCTGGCAGGAGCTGGATTTTATATTTTTAAAATAATTACTAATTTGCTGTCTGACATTATTTATATTTTTGTATATCAAATAATGAGGCAATAGCAAAAAAAGGGTTATGGATAGGTTCGAATATAGCCTACTAAAATGAACTGTTATAGCTGCTATAGAGGTCAAAGTGAAAGTGAGTCAAGTGACGTGACTCGCTGAGAAGCGAGCAGGCTGAGGCTAGTTGACTGGAACGTTAGTTGTAGAGAAGAATATGTCGCAGAAAAGGATACAAGATTTTTTCTTCTGGCATAGTAATGTGGCTAAAATTAACAAGATTTCATCTGTAGATGTTACAGTTGATGTTTCCTCGTCCGCCGCCGAGGCAAACTCTTTTGGGGCAGCTGAAGAACCTGAGTCTGAAATAACATTAGCAAGCAACTCGGCTAACGTTAGCAGCACCATCGTAGCATCTAACGATAACTTTACAGAAGGATTTGAAAAGCCCTGTCAGCCAAGCAACTTCAGTTATCCTGGAAGGAGGTTCGGGACAGAAACTTTTCAACGGTCTTTTCAGCTGAGATGAGCATGAATGATAAGCCGTTTCTTGTGTCATTTGTTGTGTTAGAATGCCATCTACTGGGCACAATTGGTAATTATCCTGAAATATGGGAATATGTTCAGCTTACTTCCTGTTCATGTGTGGAGAAGAACTATGGTGTCTCCTGAAACTTATTATTCTGCAAAAAGAATAAGTTGCTTTAAAGATAAATCCGTTCCCTGTGAGGGCAATGCCTGTAAGTACGATTGTTTTCATTGCATATGTTTTGTGTAACAGAAACCGCTGTGACGTGGTTAGGACACATTTGCTGTGGAGAAAGCACAAGTTAGGAAATTGTTGGCGAGGTCATTGCAGCCTGATTATTAGCCTATATTTTCAAGCCAAACATCTCTGGTGTGGTTTTGACGATCAGAAAAGTAATTTACCTTAGCTATACTGAAACAGGCTAATGATGTCATGTTCGCTTCTGTGATGTGGGTACGCACAGTGGAGTCGGAGTGGCGAGTGCTGTCGCATAATTGTGGAACAGTGGAATTTGTGGCTGCTCAGGACTTTTCTAAAACTTCTCACTCTCACCCGTACACTAAAATGACGTATTTAGCTGTCAAAATCTGAAACATTTCCTGGGGGGAGAAATCGTCAGACATCCATTATTTTGTTATTCAGCCCCCCTGGTCAAAAATAGATTCCCACGTGCCTGCAAACAAGAGGCATGGGCTTTTCTTATTCCATGCATTCTTCCTTGTCAACACCTGGTGCCTGCATTACCCACAATGCAACTCGACCACCGACTGTTGAGTTGGAGATTCAGGTGTGTTAGCCTGCATTCACACTGACTGCGTCGGCCGTCACACGGTGCAGCGAAAACACCGTTGTCCCATTCAACAACAGCTGACGGTGTCCTGCAGCAACAAAGCATAGTCCCTCTGTCTCTTTTTTCTCTCTCTTTCTCCGTGAAATGAAGCTGCCTTCAAGTGCGGTCGGAAACGTCAAGAACACAGTTAAAAACATTAACTGTGAAATATAAAGTCTACTTGCGCTACATTGAGGGGTTAAAGAACACAACAGGATGTCACACAAATAAGCCATTTAAGTGGCCTTATATCTGGATTCTATATGTTCAGGCTAACCTCCATTGGCTGTCCCCTCTGGCTTGATAGGCACTTCCATCTGAATGCCGTGGCCCACTCAGCAGTCCAGCCATCACCCCTGCGTATCCAGCTCCACTAGTCTCACAAATAGCCACTCTGCTGTTATTTTTTTCTTTGACAGGTCTGAAGATAGGCGGAGCAGGGAGGTGTCCATGTCCATTGGTCACTCTGTGGGAGTGCAAATCAGTATCACCAGATACGATTTATGACACAGAACCACGTATGGCCACAGCATTTAGATTTCAAGAAAAAAAGTTTATACGTGTACACACAGTTTTAGTCGTGAGCTCACAGACAGTTTTCTTGTGTATCTAGTCCCGGGTCTCACTGAAAAACAAAACGTTATCGAGGAGAAAGTATAAAGAATAAATTAATGACAGGCCCATATGAAATACAGACGAAACTGATAGAGGGGAAAAGAGATGGAAAAGGAGAAAAATATGGGGAGAAAAATGGAGAAAGATAAAGGGAAAGGGGGAAAGAACAATAGAACAATGGTCCCATGGAAAAATAACGTTTCCACCGAATGACCACCTACGAAAACAATAGAGGGATTATTCAATGACTACTCATGACACACACACACACACACACGCATACATTTAACATCAATTTCACACTTTTCTTCTGATTAAACAAGCAAAGTCAGTGTAGGAATAATGCAGTTGTATGTACACACACTTCGTGAGGAAAAGGCTTTGCACCAAGTTGATATCAATGTACATTTTACTCTTACACACATCACCAATCTATTTGTTTTTCTCACATCTATTATAAACACTTTGTATCATTCGTGTGTTCACAACTTGTTCCTGCTGCCACCAAGTGGCCAAAAAAGTGACTGCAGGTTTAATCTACATTCCAACCATCGCCTGGTCACGAGTGGAGCATTGGCTAGACAACATGGTATAACTGCTATGAACCAATTTAGTGACTGAAAGAATGAAACTGCAGATACAATCAGCTGAAATTAGTTTCCCTGGCTGGGTCTCAGAGCTCACATTTAAAGAAACGCATTCTCATTAATGGGCTCATATGATATTGTACCAAAAAATGTGTGCACACTGATACGTGTGATATCTTATAAAGCTAGGCGACCGCCAGCTGGTCACGTCAAGCTGGCTACAGAGCTCAGATCAGCGCTACTTGGTAGTTGAGATTACCCGACAATATGTTACCGGCAATTTCCACTAGATGCGTAACGGCAGCCGATCCGCTCTGGAACGTCGGCGGAGTCATTAGGTTTCCATTAAAGTCAACGTGTGTATTTCCACTGACTGCAGAACGGCTGCGTCCCAACTCCATCCCAGCTCCGGAGCAGATACGCAGAGCTTCTATTTTTGCCGGACGCCGGAGAGCTCCGCAGCAATTCAGCACACGGCAGATAGTGCGGGACAGGAAGTCAAGCACAGAAACAATATAAAAATCCGGTTAATTTTCAAAGTAAAATCCACCGTGCTCACGGCGGATCATATTTCCCTGCACTACACCTTGAAAACACAGCTCAGAGTTGTTTCCCCTCTACTCCTCTGGATGGAAACAAACTGTTGTTGGTTTTGTGGTTCTATTCTACGTGAATTCGCGAGATATCGTGGGTCCTCGTGACTACAGCTGTCAGTCATGGCCGCAGCCGTGCCACAACAAATCCGGACCTGGTGGGTATTGACGGACGGCGGAGCACGCAGCCGTTCTGTAGCGGAGCCGGTCCGCAGACGTTCTGCATTCAGTGGAAATCCGGAGTTACTGGTAGGCAGCTCCGTGACATATGTCGCTGTATCAGTGGGAATTGGTATTTGAGTTTACCCAATAAAAAGTTACTAGACTGTGAGCCGGGTACAGAGCACTGTAGGCTGCTGATCATTTCAGTGGACATTACCAACCTGATCTCACAGAATGCCGTGAAATGAACACAGCCCCTTAACTCAAAATCTGTGGCAGTTTCACGGAATCGCAAAAAAATCTGTGATGGGCCCACGTAAGAATTCCGTGAAATGAACACAGCCCCTTAAGTTAAGGAAAAGGTCATGGGTGGCTGAGGTTTCCATGACACGTTTGACAACAACGGGACAGTTGGGTTTAGGAAAACAATTAACGGTTGGGTTTAGGAAAACAATAGCGGGACGTGGGATAACCACGGGACGGTTGGGTTTAGGAAAAGAAGAACGGGACGGTTATGGTTGGGTTTAGGAAACGTGACACGCGGGACACGATCCCCAGTCTCCTGGGTGAAATCCTGTGTTGTTTGACCCATCCACCACCCCAACCAACCTCCCTATACGTATTTTCGGGCTTTCATACTACTCGCTACCGTAGTCACTCCTAATGCTACGTCATCTTCTCATTGACTTTACATTGGCATTGTTTTCCGTGGTGGCCACACAGAATTTTTACACATTCCGTGCCACCACCACGTAATGCGCTGTTAACAGTTCGTCATCATTTCACAGAATTCTGTGAGACCAGGCTGGACATTACAGTTCATTTTTAGGGGACAAAAAGTGACCGTCATGCAGTGACAACAGTTAAGTTTAGGCACCAAAAGACTAGTTACATTTAGGAAAAAGATTGTGGTTTGGATTAAAACAATCCCCGTGAACACACATTTCCTGGGTGAAAGTCTTTTTGTTTTCCCCCTGCCTACGCTCTCAAAATCGCTGTTATACAGTGGCAGACACTGTGGTGCATACAGCAAAAAAATACGTGAAATGTTTTCGAATTACAGTGCATTAATTTACATAGTTTTTTGTAAGAATTGTTCATTAGAACAGCCTGTTTAAAGAGAACATAAGGAGGTACGACACCTGGAGGGAGACCCTCTGCTCATTTGCATTGAAAGGAGCCAGTTAAGGTGGTTTGGGCATCTGATCAGGATGCCCCCTCTTTGCCTCTCTTTAAAGGTATTTCAGGTACGTCCAACTGGTAGGAGACCCCAGGGCAGAGCCTGAACACACTGGAGATATTATATAGCCTATCTGCCTCTGGAGCGCCTCAGAATCTCCCTGGAGGAGCAGGAGGAAGTAGCTATGGAGAACAGTGTCTGGGCTACTTACACTGCTATGGATAAGCAGCAGACAATGGAAGGATGGACTGTTTTTAACAGACGACATCACATTACTCCAATCCTAGCTTCACTTCACTGGCTCCCTGTCCGACTTGATTTTAAGATTTTACTGATCTCTTTTAAAGCTTGTCAGGGTCTAGCCCTGACTATATCACAGACATGCTGACTCCATACGAGCCTGTTCGCAGCCTTAGATCCTCGGGCGGGGCCCTTCTAACCGTTCCAGAGTCGAGGCTCAAAACCAGAGGTGATCATCAGTGGCGCCTCGGCTTTTGCAAAGACCTGCCTGAGGAAATAAGGCTCGCTGAATCAGTGACTTCTTTTAAATCACTTCTTAAAGCACATTTTCATTGACTTGGTTTTCATGTAATGTATTTTTACATTTTTCTGTCCATTAAAGGTGCCCCATCTTTTATTTTCACTATTACAATGATGTGTATATTGATTTGTATGTGCATTTTTTCTTCTGTCAAGGCATTTTGTAAACTATTGTTTTTAAGGTGCTATACAAATGAAGTTATTATTATTATTATTATTATTATTGATTTTTTTTTTTAGACACATCCATCTTCTTCCTTGAATAAAAAAAATCCCTCTTCCACTTATTTTGTTACACCCTCGACCTCTGAACTGCACATACAGAGGTGTAAATAAAGTACCTTGCCCCCCTACACACACACACACACACACACACACACACACACACACACACACACACACACACACACACACACATAAACAAACACACATACAGACTCTCAAATCAGGCCTGCAAATCTGAGCCGTCTGTGCAGGTGTTGCTCTCTGCTCTCTGGGTCACAGTGTGTTGTATCAGTGACACAATCAGGAATTCAGCCTTCCCTGACTGGTGCAGGCCTTGGGGATATTTCTTCCACCAACAGAGTCAAGGGTTGTGTGTGCGTGTGTTTTAACATACTGGAGTTTGTGCTGACATGTGCAAGGACGCCCTCAAGCACATGCACTCGTGTACGAATCCATATAGAGATTAGGCAACATTCGTTTTCCCACAGGGGAATTCTGTTTGAACCTGAAGCACATTTGCAGGCGAGGAACACAGACTCTCTCTTTCACACACACACACACACACACACACACACACACACACACACACACACACACACACACACACACACACACACACATGAAACACTCAATCAGCAGAGCATAGAATATTCTCCTTGATACCATAATGCAGTTAAACAGATCTTTTTGTCTTTGTCTCATATACTTTCTCGCCCTGCCTCTCTCTCCCTCTCCTTCCTGTCTCCTCCAGCATGCATCTTTTTGGAATTATTTTGACCAGGACGTCATCGCTGACAAATACCCCTCCCTCCCACAGGGCCCGAATCTACACACCATTCTATTCACAGAGGTGCCCTTCATCTAAGTGGGAGAATTTAGCATCTCCCTCTCTCTGCGCACACACACACACACACACACACACACACACACACACACACACACACACATACTGGCGTCAAATTCAACATTCAAACTGCAGTGACAGATTCACAGTAAGAGTTGAGTTATTATATGTTTCAGACCTTTGTCTCCCTGTCAGCTGGAATGATTCATGCCTCTGGGTGCTCCTGTTTTGCCGGCTGGGATTTGTTTTTGTTTTTTTCTTCCCTCAGTTTGTCTCTTTCTCACTGTTAAATGCTTATTCATAAATGTACACAAATATACACTCTGGACTGCCGTAGCTCCACCTTTTGAGAAGATGAAGGCGCCGTGAATCACCGACTTCAGAGTGCACTGAACGACTGGTGAATAGAAAGGTCAGGGTGTAATCATTAGCTCAGCGGTCGTAATGAATAAAAAGCTGAGAGGTAAACACAAGAGGAAAAGCTGAATCTCAAATAGTCAGCTTGGCTTGAGTTCATAGAGTTACGTTTTTTTATTCTCTACAGGTACAAACAAGCAAGAGTCTGCATGCTGGCAGCTCTGTGAGGTTCATGGTAAAGAAAAAGTCATTATAAGGCAAGGTGGGTCAGCGTGGTAGTGGCTGTGCTTACATGCTCTTCATGGCAGTTAGGTATGTAATACTTACCTTACACCTAGTTATGTGTGTTAGCATGGTAGCATTTGCTAATGAGCATCTAATCAAAGGCTCTAAAGTTGCCATAGACCCCAATCACAATGTTTGTTTACAATAACTTCTGGGTATAAAACTCCTGCGTCCCGTACATATAATTTAACCGTGCTGTCAGAAATCAGCAGACAGGTTTAGCAGAGTCAGTAACAGTAGCTATGTTTCCATCCACTTGTCAATTCAATTATCTGAAGTTCCCTTAAAACATTCATGCGAATTAGGCTGGTGAAAGTGGGGCTTGAAGGTACAGTAGTCGCCTCATCAGTCGCAATCTTTTAATGCCAGGCAAAACACTGAACCCACAGCTGTCCACTAATACTTTTGTTAACGTGTCAATTCTTTTTTTTTCAGGATAGTGGTGGGGCCATGTTTTTTTCATCTCACACACACACACACACACAAAATATATAAGGCACCAGCTGTTTGTGAATCTCACAAAAACATGCAGAACAATTCTGCTAAAAGAACGACGTTTGCGTTTTCATTGAGTGACTTACTGCACATATCCTCCTTTAATACATTTTGATGGAATCTTGGTTTTAAGCTGATAGCGACTGCTAGGTGAAAATGTCTCATGTGTCTATATACCCTGAGTTAATCAAGAAGAATACACATCTATATACACAAGCAGTGTTTCTTTTTTACTGTCGCTTCATTCTCTTTTTATCTCCCTCCTGTACAGCGCACATCTTCCCACCGTCCTGCCAATCACAGCCACACTTCGTCTCTTCACTGTATTGCTTAAGCACGTCGCACCCATTTCCATATCTGATCGGCTCAGTATCCCCCCCCCCCCACCCACCCCCTGGCTTATCTCTGTCCGTACCGCTGCGTACAGATGTGTCGAACCTGTGTTAAATAAGCCCCCAAGCTCAGTGGGATGCTTTCTCTGGCGCTGGAAGAATAGATGTAATCCCTCTGTGTTTGAATATGGCTTACAGAGTAAAAGCTTTCCCTGCACACCTGCCTTACAGATAGCCACGTGCACACAGCTCGAGCTGCGTTTGTTAAAAGAGCGGAGTGCGCTTATCTCCTCATGCACAAGGTGGACATGGGGAAATCGAACGCCGCGGCCCACGGGGAAGGCATCAAGGTTGGTTGTAATTGGGTTTCAAAAACGTACACAAAGGTACGAGTCATTTGGATCTTATGACCATATTTATCTTTCAACGGTTCTCCTGCAGCAGTTTTAATCAGGAGAGATCTCAGTTTGAGTAAACAGTTATGTTTTGATGTAGGCACAATAAAAACTGATACACAGGAAAAAGTCTTTGGCGGTTAGAACCCATCGTGACATCATCAAATATAAAAAACATTGACGGCAATCATGACATTGGCTCGTAGAGACTTGTACCTCCGGGTAGCCAACCCTCGGGGTACAGCTGTGTCAGTAAATTCAAGTCAAAGCAGGCTTTGCTTATCCCGTGCAAATGCGCCGTTTAACTAAACCTCTACAAACATCTGTGTGATTATTCACGTACAGACCACAGGGAGTCAAACAGCCTTAAATATGTGTTCAGAGAGAGACACCACACTGGGAAAAGAAGAAGCATTTTGATGGAGTGTGGAAAAACAAGAGAGATTTTGTCAAAGCTAAAAAAAAAACACTTCAGGCAGTCATTTGGATTTGGAGATAAATGAGTCACATTAATGATTAGAGTAGATAAATGTACTGTTTGGCGGTACATCAGTGTTTACCATGAATGTGCTTACTACTGTTGCCAGGCAGCACGCTTTCCTTTATCTCCGCTCTCTTCTTCTTCTCTATTACTGAAACGATCAATGCGTTGAGCATAAAAGTCTCGTGCATCCCGAGTATATGCAAAGCTTGAGAAGAAATGAGAATGAGTGGGTAGCATTAAATTGTCTTCCTGGCTGAACTAACGCTAAGCTTCATTTTTTGTTATTTCTGTATTATTGTACATACTGTATATACGAGCACCACTGAGCAGGATCGATTTCCGTCGGCCAGTTGTCATCCATCACTCCGGGATGCTTTTGTGCGCTTCGCTGACACTCTGTGTATCCGCCTGATGTTTTCCTCTCTCCCTCATTTCCCAAAGTTTGCTGCTGAGTTGTTGTTTTTTTTCCAGAAACTGATGGAGCTGCATTTTCTCATTTTTTTGTTCCATTGCAAACTCTAAATGGGACACTTAAAGTTTTATGAATGTGACTTTGTGCTTTCTATCCAAATGTTTACTTGTTGGCTGTGTTCACTGACCACTCGCAACCTTGGACATCCCATTAAAGAAGATTAAATAGTCATGACGACAAGAAACCAATAAAAATGAGAAGAAGAAAAAGTCAAGTTCAGCTTGAGTGCTGATCTTTGACTCTCAACTGGCAGACATCAGCTTTATTTCCTATGGCGCATTTCCCATGATGCTTTTGGTTTATATATATATATATATATATATAGTTTGGACAAGTAGAGTTTCATAAAAAAACGAAATGATGTTGAAATTGAAATTCTCATATTTTCTACCAAGATATTTGTACTGACCTGGAGGTGTTTGGTTTAGTGTGTGTATTCCTCGGAGCCCTCCTCTCCAGCACATTTCATAAGTCCCGCTGCCCTTTTCTTTTTATAATCCACATTTACTCTGCACTCACAGAAATATTAATATTTGATAGGGACGAGTTGGAGAAATGCAAGGATGAGCTCCACACGTGCGATAGTAGGAATGCTCTGCTCCTGATCTCACTCAAGGATAAATTGGACTTGGTGATGGTAATGGAATATGCTTTGAGTGCCGAGCCACACAAGGGGACAGGAAGTGCAGAAAACTGTGTGGCTGTAGGACTGAAAAAATGGACAGTTACAGAGAAGACTAAGCACAACTTATCCCGCACATCTTATGATATGACCTCTGTCTTTTAGTTTATTTGAGTTTATTTACACACAGATACAAAGTACATACAATAGATTTAAGAAAAGCTATTTCAGTGCAGGAGAGGAAGGAAACCTCAAAGGCTTATTCAAGGTCCTCCCCTAATACAAATAGAAAAATAAGAAAATGCTAATTACCCTACAAAAATAAAATCAATGCAACAAACAAACAGGGAAACATACAACACACAAACTATATACATATCAAAAATTAAAGCAAGTAAAAAGACAAGGCATACAGAAAAACAAAGCATAGAGTACGTCAATAAATAGAACAGAATGTGTATATATGGTGAAATCAAGTGCCCAGGCGTCAGAGAGAAATATGCAACATTAATTTAAGTTGTAAGTGTGTCATGGATCCAAATGTTTTAAGGAAACGGTGTTACTTAATCATGAGAAAAGTCAATGTGTTACACCAGATAAACACATCTAATCGACATATTGGTTGAATTTCTGTGAATTTAGCTTGTTGGTGTCAATCAAATGGAAAGGTATTCAGTTACTGTCTTATCACTTTGACATGAGGGTTTTAGAATATTTTTCTGCTTGAAGGTGTCTGTGTCCTGCAGATATGAAGATGATACATGATGGAGACGCAGCGAGCCCCTGACAACACAAAGACTATCAATGATGTCAAATCTGTCACTTAGCTACTGTTACAGTTCCTTCCAGCTAAAGGACACATTCTGGTATGTGTGTGTGTGTGTGTGTGTGTGTGTGTGTGTGTGTGTGTGTGTGTGTGTGTGTGTGTGTGTGTGTGTGTGTGTGTGTGTGTGTGTGTGTGTGTGTGTGTGTCCGTCCACCGGCTCTGTGTCCGGAGCATCTCACCCACAGCACTTTTCACTTTAGAATCAGAATCAGTTGTATTGGTTGAAGTGTGCTTTTGCATCCAATACATTTGACCCAGCAGCTTCTACTTATACTGTACATATATATGGGTGCGCGCCCATATGCAGAGGCTCAGTCCTTGATGCAGCGGCCGCTGGTTCGGTTTAGGCCTGCGGCCCTTTGCTGCATGTCATTCCCCCTCTCTCTCCCACAAATAAAGGCCTAAAATGCAGGAAAAATAAACAACTACCAAAAAACATCTGTTACAAAATCTAAATGAGCAGCAATACATTCTAAATGTGGCTGACTAGAAATAAGGCAGACTGTTTTCATGGCATACTTGGAAGTAAAACCCAACACTTTGGATTGTACGCTGCACACTATACAACTGCCAATGACAGAAGCAAGGGCGTAGGATACGGGACATGTCCCCCACACTTTCCATGTCGGTGCCCTCTGTCCCCTGCACTTACAACACGTCTGAGCATAGAGCTTGGTTTTCTGAGTGGACTGAAGGCGCCATAGGTGGGCGAGTGACCACGTTACTAAGGTTGCAGTTGATTGATCGACTCATTCAGATATAGGCTACAGTCTGTGGCTCCAAGCTACATGCGCATTCAGAGAGCAGGCAAAATCATTAAAATATGCAATGACTAATATTGGTGTATATGATGGAATAGTGGCATTAGAATGTGCCAGAGGCCACCAAATTTCAGCTGTTATTTTCCCTGTGGGGGCATGCCCATGGACCCCCCTAGAAACCCCCCCATTCTTGTCCCATTGACAAATGGGAGAAGATCTTTCAATAAAAATCATCCTCCTGAACAATCTGTGTCCAGGGAGGGGGGGGGGGTTATGTTCACCATCAGTTCACTTTGATAGAGAACAGTACATTTTATTTGATTAAGAACACACTTTGATGTCAAAAGTTAATCTGTCAGACAAAAGTTTTTGATTGATTGATTGATTTTATTTGACCACTTAAATATAAAAATATGAAACAGTACTCTGTGTTATACATTAAAATACATAAATAGTCAGGGATGACACAATAAAGCCCAATTACTTATTTCCATTGTGTTCCCTGTAAGGGCAGGGGGAGAGGACAAGTGACAGCAGATCACTCAATCATTCATCATACATTAAACAGATTCATCCATATTATACAGAAAAATTGACAATAAAAATAGACTATGATATGATAATACCTAAGCCATACTTTCAAACCCTGTTTAAAACTGCCTATGCTTCTAACTGTCTTGAGTGTAGCAGGTAACCGGTTCCAAAGGGTAGTTCCAGCATAAAGAAAAGACTGTTTGCCCAGATTAGTGTTAAATCTGGGGGGTACAACATCTGTTGAGCTACCCTTAGTGGAGTACCTGTGAACTTCATTTACTCTATTAAAATCATTTCTAAAATATTTGGTAACATCTCCATAAACAATTTTATGTACCATACCCAGCTGCATCTGAGACACTCAATCCTCAACTTTCAACCATCCCACCCTTTCAAAGTGGGAAGATTCCGGATGAGTTCTTATGGGAAGGTCTAAAATAAGCCTTATTCATTTATTTTGAGACGTCTGAAGCCTATGTTTCAGGTATGAGCCACACGCATAATCAAAATAAGGCTGAATTAAAGCTCCTGCCAGAATTAGCTTTGTTTTTTCATCCAAAAACTTTGATATTCTGGCCATGACTCTCTGATTTACTTTGGTGATTACCTTTTGGGCCTGACCTACTCCAGATAAGTGGCAATCTAACATACATCCAAGGTAACTGATTGGTTCCTTGCTAGTAATTACAGTATCTCCAGCTAGGACCTTAAAACCTGAGGCTTTCTTTAACTTTATCTTTGTTCCAAACAATATAGATTCAGTTTTCCCTAAATGAAGTGATAATCTGTTATCAGTCATCCACATGCTAACATTTAGAAGTTCTGCGCTAAGTGTGCTTTCAATCATATTTTTATCCGCTGGTTGTGAGAAACAACCAGCGCAGAATCATCTGCATATAAAAAAAGACTGCATGAACAAGCAGACTTTAGGTCATTTATATATAGCAGAAAGAAAAGTGGACCCAAAACGCTCCCCTGAGGTACCCCACAGTCCATGCCTTTTGGTTGAGACATTTTCCCCCCAATGTCCACTACTTGCATTCTATTCTCCAGATAGGAGCCCAAACATTTCTGTGCTAATTCACTAAAACCCATGGCTTTCAATGTATACATTTAAACACAATGGTCGACTGTATCAAAGGCTTTTTGTAAGTCTAACATGACCATGCCACAGAAGTTTCCATTATCTACCTCCTTTTTTATATAGTCAGTTAAAAACAGTAAACAGGAATCCATAGAGTGTGATTTACAAAAGCCAGACTGGAACTCATAAAGGTTTTGTGATTTTAAGTAATTATCAATCTGTTCAAAAATGATCCTTTCAATTATCTTTGACAGACAACCAAGAATTGAGACAGGTCTATAATTACCAGGGTCTAGTTTACTCCCTTTCTTATATAATAGAATCACTCTGGCAATCTTGAGGTCATTGGAAAAGTATCCTTGTTCTATCGACCTGTTTATAATATGAGTAATTCTCTCAGCGGCATCCCTCATGAATCTAGATTGAATATATTCTAATCCTGTGGCTTTAGAGCCATCAAGCCTTTTCAGCTTCTCAAGAACAAGTGCCTCCCTCACCTTTTCAAAAAAGATGCTCCCTGTCTGGACACCTAACTGAGAGTAAAAGTCCTGCACCTGACTTTCACCATACTGACCAGTCTGGCCAGGTAACTTTTCCCCAAGCTTCCTTCCAAGCCTCCACAAGCAACAGATTAGAAATACTTATTAAAGCTATCTGCCACTATCTCCTTCTCTGGTGTAATGTTGTTGCCAAGATCTAGAGTGATATTAGTGTTTTTTGTTTTTAGTATTTTACTGTAGCCAAGTTGCTTAAGGGATTTCTATAACTTTCCTGAGTCATTTCTGTATTCAGCAATTTTTTCATTGAAATATGCCTTTTTAGTGTTGACCACTAATCTGTTAACGTCATTTCTTGCCTTGTTATAATTAGCCCAACTCTGCTCATCCTTGTTGTCTCTGAATTTACCATACTTCCTATTTCTTATCCTAATTGCCTCAAGGATGTCATCATTTACCCAGGGTTGTGTTCTCTGCTTTATTCTAATTTCTTTATATGGGGCTATATTATCTACAGCTTCTAAAAACATACTTTTAAATAAGCACCATGCTCTGTCCACATCACTACATTGCAAAACCGTAGACCAGTTCATTTTATTTAAACAGCCATTCAGTGCTTCTTTGCTTTACTTTTTTATAGAAGTATGACAGTTGAGCACTGCTTGCTTGATCTTTCTAGTACAGAAAATAATAGAATGGGCACTCAACCCATATTTTATAACCCCGCTTTCTGTTATCCTACATTTGTCTGACACTAGGACAAGGTCAATCGTGGTTTGGGTGGTAGAACACACATGTGTAGGTTCATTAATCAGCTGATGTGAACTATAGGAGCAACAGAAATTCATCAATGCTTTATACCCAGAAACATCACTTCTGAAAATCAGTGTTGAAATCCCCCAACATTGATAACTTCAGATGCAATTTGAGCAAATATCTTCTAAAAGTTCGTAAAACTGTGTTTGATCAGGTGGTCTGTAACATGCGCAAATTAGTATGGGCTTACTCTTCGGTAGCACCAAACCGCTTCAACCTGCTCACTATTTAAGTCTGTTCTATGAGTTTCCTTAGCTCTGTCTCACCAAATGCTTTGCTCTTGGGGGGAATTGTTAGGTCTCTGTAAATTTAGAGTGTGGTCTAAACATACTATATCTGTAAAGTGTCCTGAGTTATATTGTGTCACTAGAAATAGAATAGAATTAAATTGAAATTGAATACATCAAAGTAAGCTTTAAAAACCCATTGGCATTATGCTACAACTTAGAGGGAATATTCACTCAGCCTGATGTCAATTACTGTCAGGGGATATAGATATAGATAAAGACAATTCTAATAGACCGACTTAATATGTATTTAATTGTCAACTTAGATCATAGCACGCTGGACTGGACCTACCATGAGCCATTAATAGCGAGAAAAATACAAACTCAAGCTGGAGGACACTGAGGAAAAGTAACTGTTGCTGCTGCTCTTTTGTCTTGTATTGCTGTGGTGCTGAATGGACAGCTCCTATGAAGTGACCGTATGTGCATCTTTTAATTTACCTCAATATTCTTTACCTTGTCAGAAAAGTGTTTCCATTTTCTGAACTATTACTGAAGACTGACTCTCTCTCTCTCTCTCTCTCTCTCTCTCTCTCTCTCTCTCTCTCTCTCTCTCTCTCTCTCTCTCTCTAAACTGTCTCTCCCTGTGTGTCCAAGCATCATTTCCAGTTGTTATGTTGGCTTCACACAGATCTGTAAAATGTGGACGGCCAGTCAAACGTTCATATTGTATTAGCCTGTTCCCATGAACCATTCGTACGTATTGCAACTAAAAGTAATGTACTGTAATCTGTTTCCCACATATTTATTGCTGTATGCCCCACATCAATGGTCGTCGTATGAGAACGCTCTGATCCATGCTGGGAGGAGGTTGCGTCCTAAACAAAGCTATATCATGGGGGGGAGTGGATGTCCTGGCCCTGGGAAAACACAAGACTTTCACCCAGGAAATGGTGCGACGCCTGCGAGCTAGTTCGTAGAGGCAGTCAACTCTAGCTGCACTGCTGTACACACGACATGCCTCACTCTCCGTATCATTTACCAAACACATCCCCTCAATTTGGCAGTCTGCCTTGTCAATGGATATGTATCCCAATCTGATGATGCATTGAAACAGATTATCCTCAGTAAAACCGTACCAGGGTGTGTAAGCAGCATATGTTTGCTGTGTATTTCTGGTTGTTGTGCACACATTGTAACAAAAGCAATAGATGTTGTAAACTAGGGCTGCAACTAAAGTCTATTTTTATTGTTCATTAATCTGTCGCTTATTTTCTGGGTAATCTGTCGCCATGTTTTCTAATCGATTAGTTGTTTGGTTTCTAAAATGTCCAATAACGTGGATCAGTGTTTCCCAATTTCTCATCAAATGTCTTGTTATGTCCACAACTCAAAGATATTCAGTGTACTGTCACAGAGGAGAGAAGAAACTAGAACATATTCACATTTAACAACCTAGAAGCAGAGAATCTTTATAAAAAAATGACTCAAACCGATCAATCGATTACCAGAATATTTGCCGATTAAGGTGATAGTTGACAACTAATCGATTAATCGTTGCAGCTCTACTGTAAACACTGAAATCCAGCATTGTTTCCCTTTAAGTTACACCGGTGATGTCATGTTGAAGTGGGCCCTACTGTAAGAAGAAAAGCTGCCAAGTCATTTTAGAAAGCCACAGCTTTGAAAAGATTAAGAGGATTAAAAACGGAGCACAGTTTTGTTCAAACAGCAAAGCTTCAAATGGACAGACCCTGTTCTAACAGTGTTTGGACAATGTCCCTTGGGCCAAAATCAACTGCTGTCTCTCCTCTTTCAAACGAGCAACACAGGCTTTCTAAATTTCCCTCAGACTCATCTCCAAGCTATGGCTCTTTGTTGACGTGACTCAAAATGCAGCACCTTGCGGCTGTGTTTGTCATTATGTTCTTCAAACCACAACTAGACACATTCAGACTTCCCCACGCTGCTCTGGGACTGATTTTCCCGGAGTCGCAGGCGTGAGCTATGAGCATCAAGGTATACAGTAGATTCAATCAGACTGCATATCTGAATACAAAGGAAACATTTGTGCGTGTGAGCTTCATACTGTGTTTACTTTACACAGATGTGCCTGCACTTAACATATCAGAAGCTTCATGAAATATATCACCATAGTGACATGGCAGACGTTTTCCCCATGTTGTTGCCATGGCAACCTTTCAGACACAGAACATTCATATATGTGCCAAATAAGCAAAAATTGCTGTACACACATGGTCAACACAGCTCTACACACACACACACACACACACACACACACACACACACACACATATATATATATATATATATATATATATACATATATATATATATATATATATTTATATATATATATATATATATATATTTATATATATATATATATATATATATAATACTAGTTTCATTTGTATAGAACCTTAAAAACAATAGTGTAAGTGCTTTGACAGAAGAAACAAAAGCACAAACAAATCAATACACATGTTTGCACAGTATTGTAATGGATACAAAAAAATGGGACACCTTTAAAGGACAGAAAATAAACATGAATAGATAAAATGAAATTAGTGTAACAGGTGACAGGGTAAAAAGACAATAAAAAAAGACAACGAAAACACAACATTACATTAAATCAAGCTTTTAAAAAAAATGTTGTTTAAGAAGTGATATACTAGCAATGCACATGTACTCTACTACACGACAGTTTCACACATGAAAATGAAGATTTCTTCAACACAAACTTTTCAAAGCACTCCAGCTTCATTAGGATCACCTCCTCCCTTCTTTTCTCCGTCTCTTCTCCTTTCTGCACCTAACAACTCCAATATGCTGCCATCCGCTGCGGCTACGTTTGCGTTAAAAGACCTGGGGAAGGTTGTGAGGGGCCCCTCTTTAATGAAGTCTGATCTCATTAAAAGATACAGCTGCCAATGTGAGCGCAGAGGAAAAACACGGCGGGACAAAGAAGGAGAGGCCAGCGAGAGCATCAGCGGGTTGTTCTCCACATAATGAAACACCGCCATTAACGAAGCGCCAATCGCAAGATTAATATGCTCGGAATGGGCATGCCCATTCAAATCTTCATTCTTGAAAGGTCGTTTGTTGATGCACTCAAGATGGCGGCTTCAGAAGTTCTGATGATGTTTTGATGTAAACAGATGAGACATGAAGCCTACAGGGACTGGTATGTTAGCACGGGCCGTTCCCATTTACCATTCGTACAAAAAGCTACGTAAAATGAATGCACTGTAAATCGTATGTATTACATGTGTGTATTACTATATGCACCACATTGACTACTGCTGTATAAGATTGCAGCTGGCCTCGGAAAACAGGACTTTGCTTCCTGGGGAAAATAAATTACTTTCACCCAGGAAATGTGTGTTCTTTGGGAGTGTTTTAACCCAAACCACGATCTTTTTGCTAAACTTAATTAGAAAAGTGATGCCAAGAGTCCCGACCAAGTGCCTCTAAATATGATGCTAAATGAGACTTTTTGCGTCAATAATAAAGCTTTTCGATGCAGTGTGTGAGAATGTGTTACCTATTTCCGTAAGATATCACACGTATCAGTGTGCATACATTTTTGTAAGATATCGTACGAACCGGTTCATGAGAATGCGTTGGTTACCATGGGCCTGATTGGGAACATGTCCAGGGGTTTAAGATGGGATCTGGCAGGTTTTTCTCCCCCCAAGGGGTACAAATAAATACATCAAAGAGGAAGTATATGCAGTCTGGGTAGCATAAAGAGTTTGGCTGGTGGAGACAAACTATATTTGTTCAGGGTCAATGTGAAGTTAATTACTTGTGTCAAAGACAATCTGAGACATTATGCAAAATAGCATCCCATCAGTACAATAAGCAGGACTCAAATGTCAGCAGTGGTGGGAGAAGTATTCAGATCTTTAACTTAAGTAAAAGTACTAATACCACACTGTAGAAATACTCTGTTACAAGTAAAAGACCTGCATTGAAAATGTTACTTAAGTAAAAGTATGTAAGTATCATCAGGAAAATGTACTTAAAAAAGTAAAAGTACTCAATGCAGAAATATCCTCACATTTTAGAAACTGGAAACAGTTCTGTCAAACAACTAAGTGTTTAATGGTCTAATCATCTCAGCTGGACTTGTAGGCCTATATATTGTTGGGTATAGTTTAATTTATAATAAAACACCATATTTTATAAACTACATGTGTTTTGTGTGCGCAAATCTTAATGTGTAAAGTAACTATTAACTAAAGCTGTAACAGATGAATGTAGTGGAGTAAAAAGTACAATATTTCTCTCTGAAATGTAACGGAGTAGAAGTAGAAAGTGGCATTAAAAGAAAAGACTCAAGTAAAGTACAAGCAGCTCAAATGTGTACTAGAACATGAGTAAATGTACTTAGTTACATTACAACATTGCACGTCAGCCTGTGAATCAACAAAATCAATCAGGGAGGATGGAAAGCAAAGAGAATGAAAGAACAAATAAGACTAAGAAAAGAAAGACTGAGAAAGCCTGACATTATCCAATCAGCCTGGAAGTGAAGCTTTCCTTCTGGTGGCAGAGTGGCCGGCCATGTGTTTTAAATCCTTCTTCCGTGTCTGAGACAAAGCCTGTCATCAGCAACACTACCTCACTATCCTTGTTTGACCAAACTCTCACACATTCCATCCTTCACATGTCAACGGGCCGATACTTGATCCTAATTGGCCACTACTGCAGCGAGGGTGTCTAGAGCTCTCAGGCAGAAGTTGTTTAAATTCTGCCTGTGAAACTGGAGCTCGCCCACAGGGTCATTTCTCCTTGGGTGGTGAATCAAAACCTGACAAACACAAACAAGAGTTCAAGTTATGGCCCAGGCCGTCAGGCGTCATGCCCCTATGGCGGACACATCAAACAGGATCTTTTTCTCCATGTGGACCGGACCCCATTCCTGATAGGTCACAGAGAAGCTTACTCCACTTCATCAAACACACTCCTGTTCCAGCCTGTCAACAAATCGAGAGAACAGGGACCGTTTTGTGTTCCCACATAAATACTCACACTAACAGGACAAAATGCTAACAGGCTTACCTTAGTCCTGCTAATCTGTTGATAGTGAATATGACTGGCCTGGGACATACAAGTAAGCCCTGGCTCTTTGACTGCAAGGTGTTAAAAGGCACCAGCACCAAAACTACAACATATTGTTTCAACATTACAAATCCAATTTCCTGTGCCCTCTTAGAAAATGCTAAAGCATAAAGTTAGCCTGAAAAATTGGCTAGGGCAAAATATCGGTCTATCAGTCTACTACAGATATATCACTATCATCAATTACTTTGGCTGATTTATCATTAATAGATTTTTTGAACTACCAAAATCCTGTATCGTTCGAGCTAAACCACCTGTTTTTTTTTTTTTATTTATTTAGATTAGATTAGATAGATTATTGATCCCAAATTGGGAAATCTCAGTGCTACAGCACACATACAGAATATACAAGACAGATAATAAGATAAGATAATATATATAATAGAATACAAGAACAACTATTCAAGTATTGTATTGTATTCAAGTAGTATATTCAAATAAAGTGTAAAAATGTACAACTACTACTACTACTACTACTAGTATCTATAGATTAACCCACCTGCTAATTTTCAGCATGTGTTGTGTTCTCTACCTGCACCTCCTGCTACTTACTACAGTAGTTGAACTGAACCCATTTTTCACTGCCATCATAAGCAACACATCAAGGTAGTCTGTGCGAATGTGAAGTCAATCAGTCAAAATATTGATGTAAAACTGGTTATGTCACAGACTTTGGAAAAAAGAATAGCATTCGTCTTTTAGTCCGACCTCCACGGTGTCTATGGGAGAGTGCTGCTTTGTAGAGAAATGTAGCTGGCATTAATTGCTAGCTGATTTTAAATCAACTACCTTGAAGTCCAGGATGTTTTACATTGTGATCAGATGAACTACATAATTTCATAAAAGTCTAGACGATGAGATTGTAATCGTGGAATTTTAGCCAGGACACAGAAACTATCCTGCTAGGAAGAGATCTGCAGGCAGACTTTGGTGGCTGACATGGTGAACTACAGTTAGCAACAGTTAGCGGTTACTTTGGCATCAAGTAAAGCTATCTGTCCAAAAATCCTCACACCTCACTACTGTATTACCTGTCGGAAAACTGGTCTTATAACATTTTATATAAAATGACATTTTAATGACAAGTCCAAATGGTTTCCACTTTACTTGAGGTCAACGGAATAATTCATAACACCATTATAAAATCATTTGACAGCGTAATCAAACTTTATGACATCTTTATGACAATTCCAAATTGTTTCAATCTACTTGAGGTCAAGGAAAGCTATTCATGACACAATAATAATGGTCTCATGATGACAATGTCAAAACCAACCACCTATGACAATATTAATGTAACGTTAACACATAAAAGCTAAATAGTTTCTTCAAGTTTGGATAATTAGGCCTGCCATGACATATTTATGAGGTTATTTATTTACAGGTATACAGGTATACAGACATATTTATTTACAGGTTATGTTGTATGTTATGTTAGGTTAATGTCAAGTTGTCATAACACAAACATCTCAAACTTTGCCAACTTTGCATTAAAAGTGTCATAATTTACTACTAATTTTAAGAATGTTTATGACGGTGTCATGAAGTGTCATTAACTTCATGACGACCGTCATAAACATTCTTAAAGACTGTTCATGACAGATGTCATGTCATGGATATAATGGTGTCATGTCAGTGTTATGCACAACCCCTTCAAATAGTGTTACCCTTTTATTCAATTAAATAATCAATCAGTAGTTTTTATTTACATGAAATCGTACACGGTACAATTCAGCTTCTTGAACTTGTGCATGATTCATCCCAGAATGATGAAAATATTTTGAATTACAATATTGTCAACAAATACCGGGATCTACGAGATCTCCTGGACACATTCCAAAAGCGAAATGAAATCCTTTCCATAAATTCCAGTCTTATTGATGTAGTTTACAGGTGAGATGTCACCACAGTAATGGCAGCTTGTTTACTTCTGCCTACAACCTGGAATAGTCTAGAGCGGGGATAGAGTGTCATTCTGAGCCTCAGTGATGTCAAAAGATTACTGACAGTGCAACATTAAAAAATGAGTCATTAATAGATTATATTACTCCTACCACTATTCTTTGTCTTACTATTATTTCAGGCACAAGCATGCTCTAATTTTTGGAATTACAGTTCCCATACTTTGTTGGGATGTGAGCAGGAAGTATAATGTTGCCATGTATTCAAGATATCTGTGGGCTACAACTTTTTAGCTTATATTTGTTTCCATTTTGGCAAATTGGTACCATTAAAAGTAGGCTGAATTAGCTATCAGCTGTTCCACTTCTATCACTGGTTTACTTTAATACTAAAGAAAACCTAAAAATGTGAAGATTCTTAGGCAAGTTCTGATGCTATAAGGCGAATCTTTGGACGTTTTGTTTGCCACAGACATTGAGATGATGATATCCTCAGGAAGTGTAAGGCACCCTAAATGGACACATCTGAGAAGGCCTCATGAAGTCGCCCCACCCTGAAGTACAACACACAGCAGCTGTTTCACGTGTCGAATGTGCCAGACTAAATAAAGCATTACCAGAGTCATTGTTACTGTGCATCCCATTCAGTTAAGTAGTGATGTCACAAGAGAGCCAGTCCTCTAAAGACTATATGGCATCCACTGAATCATCAGCACATGTTACATTGCAATTGACCAATTGAATTGCATTGTTTCTTGAAAGCAGAATAATGTGCATAATTCACAGTGTGATAGGAGCTCAGAGAAGAATTGTAAGTGGTACATCAGGTAGTGCTACTGACCTTGTGGTGGCCTACAATAATGTGGGAGCAAATTGCCATATATTAGAGGTGGCAGCTGGTAATTTACAACTCAGAAAAACAGGTTGGATCTAGACATAAACTGAGGTTGTGAGAATTGCCATTGCCAGAACTGCTCGGTCTGTACACACTGTTATCATCAGCCAAATCGTCCAAATAATTATACTTCTTGTCTGTCAGGTCGGATCTATCCAAGGAAGTGTAGGATGGGGGCTAAAATAGTCTTCCTCTGTTGTGATTTTCTTCTTGTTTACCTATGAATCTGCTGAGCACAGATATTACCTTTCAGCATTCAGCTTTGTATGCACACAGTGATAATAAATTACACAAACTGTATAAGTGCAGTATTTGATAATTATCAATCTTCACAGGAGCAACTTGGGGCAGGTGCTCTTAATTGATTAACAATCTTGAGAAATTTAATTGTGATGACGGTTATCTGCTGTGTGTTCAATATATAGTTTTGTGTGGTAAAAAATAAAACAGTTCAGTCTCTGCTCTCGGTCATGTTTGTATTTTTACACTTCAATCATGTTCTGGCCAACGCTTCCATTATCTTAAATAACTTAACATAATGGCGGCGGCCGCCAGAATAAAATCAGTTGGCACGGCGGCCTGTTAGATTATAGATAACTAAGCCTACCCTGATGATTGCACTACTCAGTCCTTCCAGAAAAATGTTTGAGTTGTTTTTCCTTGACTATGCGTCACGTTTTCTTAAAAAATGCAATGGAATATGCGGGATATTTATGCAATTTAATGCGATGAAATTGAGCAAAAACTGCGGTTTCATCATGGCTTCATTGCGGGGTTTGCAGCTTTTCGATGACGTTCACGTCGCGTAATTACATCAATTCATAACGTTCTCATGGCAACAGGGGAAAATGGCTGCTCTTGTGTGAAGTAAACGCAACATTTTTCCACTTTCTGCTAAGATATATGTGACTTTTTTGCAACGAAAATGTGGGGATTATGAAATCATGCAAGCCCTGCATATTTTGCGCGGAAATCGGCAATTTATGCGGCAATTTATGCAACAATTTATGCGGCAATTTATGCGGGGAAAGTGCGGCGTATTTGAAAAAAAACTGCCCCTGCATAAATATGCGGACTTTGGCTGATTATGCATTGAATTATGCGATCGCGTAATCACGTTTTTCTGGAGGGACTGACTACTTGAAAACGAAGTTCATGTGTAGTTGCTGGACTTGAAATGCCTCTCAAAAGCCTTGGTTTTCTGCACCAAATTAAGCTCTGGTGTAGGTCTTACATTGCCGATTAACTCCAACTTTTCGTTAAACTTTTCAGAAACGACGTGTATAATAACTTTGCCACGATGTCTTCTTCATAGCTATGGTCCTCCTCGCCATCGGTAACGTTACTTGCGGCTTTAATCGTAAACATGTGGCCCTGTATAACATGAACTGTTGTGACCTCTAGGATAAATACAGTCTGATGAAACTTACAAACTCACAAACTAGAGGCAGAGGACATTCAGAGGATGTATGGCTTTGCTAGGTACATTGACGAGAAGGGAGTTTCTGAGCAGTTTCCAGAACAGAAGTGCTCGCCATCCAATCGTTGAAAAATGCAATTCTTGCAGAAATCTCCAACTGTGAAAAGGGTTTGATACCAAATCACAGCTTGGATTTTGCTATGGTGTATCCAAAGGTCTTGGTGTCATTATGTGGTATTTCAGAAGGATATTTTTAGAAATTCTTGAGTGGTAAAAAAATTTAAAATCTGTCTAACAAATGGTATCAACGCCAAAAAAAACGTATGTGACCTAATTGAGCATGGGAATGACCATCATATACTTCAATCATAATGTCTAAGCCCTAAATTGAATAGGCGCCTAACAAAAACACAATGTTTATTACAGATTTATGACTAGAACAACTTGAGCTGCATCTCAGATTAATATTCTATGTGGCACCTACTGTTGACCTGCTATCTCCTCATAAAGATCCCCTGCCCCGCTAAAAAGGACAAAAATGGGTCTATGTGTGTCTCAGGTTAAGGGAATATACAGGCCGTTGAACAAACATGTATTCCAACTGCAGAATACTTTGAACTTTACATTATGCAAGCATTCTAGAACTAAGTCTTCTTAAAATTCATTGACCTAAACTAAAATGTCTGCACGAGCTTGCACGAGACAGAGCTGTCACCACAACAAGAGAGATGTCGGGGCCTATCCCCTGGACAGATGATGAATAAGATAAAAGTCATTCTCTGCACTTAAGACGACCCTCTGATGACTGTGACTGACAGTACAAGACAGCGCATTGTCTCTTTCCTTTCAAAAACACAACGATGTGAGTTGAGAGTGCCCGCAGTGACAGAGATGTACTGGCAGTGACAAGGACATATAAAACATTTACCCTAATGGAGAAGGAATAAAAACTGGATGATGGGTGATTGTAATGTAAGACACATCCAAGTAGATATTAGCCAGTCCTAAAAGAAAGCAACCATAAAAATGATGATTATGGGATGATGAGGGGGAACCAGCTGGGATCTTAGCCTGGATAGAGTTCAGAAAAAAAAAAACTTCCATCCCACCCTTCTAGGTCATTATCTCTCCTCTAAAAAACTTTGCGTGCCACATGAAATCACTTGAGAACAGAAGTAGTTAAAGTACAAAACAACAGTATCCATTCAAGAAAATCTACCGCTGATGAATAATAATGGGATGAATTATTAAATAATGTGTCCTCCTTTTTGGGGCTTTTTGAAAGTGTTTCCTTACATGGTGAAATTGCCTGAAGTCAGAATAACTTTCAAGCACACCTGGAAGGTACTGGTAAGCACACACATGTGTCATATGATTGGCTGCTAATTCATATTTTATTCTTGTGACATTTATTCAAGTATATTAGCCCGGCGCTTTTCTTCTGGCCTGTGCAAACTAGGGGTGCACCAATCCGATATTAAAGGAGAATTCCGGCCAGTTTTTACCTTAATCTTAATCGCTATAAATATGCGAGTACTTTTGATTGAAAAAAACCCGACCTGAATCGGTCCTAGCAAACTGGAGTTGCTGCAGCTACCTCTACGAGCTTCCACTGAGCTAAAACGGCAGTGGTCGGGGCAGGTTTTAGAGTGCCTTTGTGCCTCTTAACAGACACAAAATGCAATTAATATGTCTGTGCCACATGAACAGGGCCCTTACTTGTCAACAAGATGCATTTTCAACTCAGACATTGTTTAAATTCACCTACCCTGGTCCCTGTCTCGATCCTGCTGGTAGCTAGCTCGCCCTGTTAGCTGATAGCTGCTAGCTGCCGTCCGTGTAGTGTGTTCATCCAGGCTTCTGTGAAAATCATCACGCAGCAGTTCCGTGTGTATTTGTAGCTCATCCATTTTGTGTGTGATTTGTGTTGGTGAGTAGGAGGCTTGGCAGCGGAGATCTGTGTGGTAGCAGGCCCGATCGGCACAAAGGCACTCTAAAACTTGCCCCGACAACTGCCGTTTTAGCTCAGTGCATCCCTTGTGCAAACTTCTGTAAAAAAATTATGCTTACTCTCAACTGACTCTCCCCCCTTTCCTCCCTTTCTCTGTACTATCCCTCACACTCTTTAGGGTCTGTATGCAAATTAGTAGTGAGGGAGGGGTCGGAAAAGGGGAGTTAATTGTAATTTTTTTTATTGACTAGGGAAGGGTAGTATGACTTTTTTATTTGACGTTATTTATATTTTATTTCAGTTCTTCCTTTTGAGAGTTATTGTGTAAAAGACAATTAAATTGTTCCGTAGAAATAGAAAAGAGTGCTTTTATGTGTGCCATGGATCATACAAGAGCAGACAACAGTTATATCTCTGCATCATGGTCTATTGTTTCCCATCATAATCAAGTAGTAAAGCTAGAGCTAATGCCAGTAAACATAGAACACATATAATACAGGGTGCCCTGGTAATGTAGCTCACCTGGTTGAGCGTGCGCCCCATGAACCAAGGCTCAGTCAGTTAATGCAGCACAGTATCTTCCTGTAATCCAAACACACACACACACACACTTTAATCAGTTTATAGGCATTAAAGCATAAAGACTGGTTGAACGTTGAGACAGCTAATATGGCTCTGTCCAAAGGTAAACAAAATCTGCCTAACCGGCATCTCTAAATTTTACTAATTGCCATGTTGTATTTTGTTTGTTGTAATCCATACACTAAGAAATGTGAAAAGGACAAGTTATAGTTCTCCAGAGAGTTCCATATTGTATCATATTCTTGGCCCGGCATGTCATTTCCTAAACTGAGCCAGACTGAGTGTTTAAACCTGCAGTCCCTTTGTCCCATGTCCAAGTGAACTCTGAAATGCTCCGGATGCTGCACCATCCGTGTGTGAATGTTTACCTGATGAGCAGTGGTTGAACATTTGCACCCAGCAAAAGAAAACACCATATACAATATTAAGTGAAGTGAACTCTTTACAAAATAGAGTAACGTGAGCTATTTAAATTAACCGGATACATGGTTAAACCTTATTGGCTCTCACCAGTGTATCTCTGTGTGTACTTCATCCACAGCAATCCCACCAATCGGTCCCAAAACGTCCCAGTTAGAGAGGAAATCACCTAAACGTATTCTTTGTAAATCTTTACCATCATTCCCCGAAAGAATCAAGCAGACCTGCCTTGTTGCACGATTTAAATTTTCTTCCAAACTTGACATGTTCAGCGTGTAGCTTGCTAGCTCTAAGGCTGTTGATGTTACCCGAAACAAACAACGTTTTGCAAGTCAAGGGACATCCGCTGGAGCAGCTATTATACAGTAAATGAACTGTTGTTGATCCAGACTAGGTGAATAGTACCTGTACCATGTTAAGAGCTTTGAGCAGTCATTAAGACTAGATGCAGTCCATTTACATTTATGCAAAGCTAATTACCTGCTGGCTCGAGCTTCATAGTTATAATAATGTAATAATGATCATATAGTTAGTGTACAGATGTGAGCATGTAATCGATCTTCTCATCTACCTCGTGGCAAGAAAGTGAATACGCATACCCAAATGTTTGTGTCTAGTTTACTAATTCAAAAGCAATAATGAGCGTTATTAGCAGCTCTTTATTAAAAATAGAGTGGCTTTAATATTTAACATTATATTACATTTGCCGCACACACCAAAATGATGTTCACATAGTCCCTTATCTCTTTTTCTTCAAATGGCAATTAGCATCCAAATGTAGTGGAAATTTCAACCAAACTTTCAGAAACTCGAGCACACAGATGTTGCTGTTATCGATCCACAAACTTTTTCACATCAGCTAAGAGTAAAAAAGTTTGTATTTAAAAAAAAAAATGCACATAATAACAGTTGTATGGAAACACACCTAGTGAGTAGTGAGAAGAGATTGGAGGCCACAGAACTAGAACAGTGAAATGGGTCACCTTCTGCTTGCTCGTCCACCTCATGAGTAATTCAGACAAGCTGTGTGTGCTCCACACTGACAAGCAAACAGTTGAAATGTTCTCCTCCAAGCAAGACTTGGATACCCAATCACTAAAAAAATATGAATTCAAACATTGCTGCATTCTATGAAGCACCATTATTTTGTTGCCTTCACCCGTGGAAGACAAATTAGTATTCGGGCTGGGCTCCATTTGTTGTTAAGGTGATGTGTCGCGCCCATACTAATCCAGCTGGAGGATGTTCAAGCTTCCCAAGTGGGCCTCAGAAATAAAAAAAAAAAATACATGTGGTGAATTAGCCTTCAATTCATCCCAGGCACATTTGTTCCGCTGTCGTCAAGCATATTATGGGGTGTCTGGGACAGCCTGTGTTTTGACACAGTTGCCGAACATGTTGTAAGGTGCACATCAAAGTCTTCTCTATAGCAACATGGTCAACTGTCGCTGGCCTAATTGAAATGCTCTGTTTGCTTTGGAGGGAGGGATGCATATATCAAGCAGGAGCAAAAATACCGAGGTGCCAAGCAGCTTTGTAATGGTCTCATATTTGTTCATTTGAATGAGCTCCGCCAAAACAAACTCCCCAAGGCCAACTCTTTTCTCCTTGCATCTTTTTAGCTTTTACTCAGGCTGCTGCAGCTGCATAATGACATCAGATTACTCAAAGAGATGTCTACCAACACTCTGCTGTGTTCACACGGCATTTCCTCTCTAACTGGGACGTTTTGGGACAGATTGGTCGGATTGCTGTGGATGAAGTACACACAGCAATACACTGGTGAGAGCAAATGAGGATTAACCATGTATCAGCTAATTTAAAAAGCTCACCTTACTGTATTGTGTCAACAGTTAACTTCATTTAATATTGTATTTGGCGTTTTCTTTTGCGGGGTGCTAATGTTCCACCAAAACAAGTTCCTATTTTGCAGAGCCACCGTCGCTGCATCCGGAGCTTAAAGCCCAAGACCATTGTGATTGGTTTAAAAAAATGCAAACAACCCAGAGCGTCTTTTTCTCCTATCTGGAGGAGCCAGACTTTACTCCACAGCGCTGTGGAGATAGTTCTGGCGATGCAAGACTACACTCTTGGCATATCTGCACCGTCATCGCAGCCGGGGAATGACTGTCACAACACTGTAGATGCTTTTTACAATATGAGACCATGAGGAATTATATTCTGATGTGTTGAACTTGGCATGATGGTAGACTCCTCACTTTATTGTCCGAGTGTCAGCTGTCTGAAACAGGGTGATCTATAAGAGCTAATACCATTATTTTCAGGACATAGAATGAAAGTTGTCCACTTCATGTAAGTAATAAGTGTTAGTGTCTCTTTTATAGTCGTTAAATCTCAATAATATCAAATGAAAAGTCATACGCTGGACCTCCAGCTAGGACCAAACGCCCACTTTCTTGTGAATGTCATTAGTCTGCCTTCCTTCCTTCCTTCATTGATGTCCCCATTTAATCTTAATGATGCTTGGCACACTGATACCGAGAGTGTGATTGGATTATTAGCCACAATTATGGACAGGGTAGCAAATGGCTTTCAATGAGGCATTAACTATCAGAGGAGAGTCGGCAGTCTGCGTGAGAGGGCGATGTCATCTTTTTCTAGGGTGACGACAGATGTGCCAGTCTGGAAAATGTCGACTTTGAGTACTTGGATGTACAGCACATGGCTCTGTACACACCTGGGTGAACACACATACATATAATACATACCAACTGCCAGTACATGCATAGGCTGACGGCACACACACTCAAGCTGTCATAGATCCAAGTGTGAGCTCTGAGATGGATGTTTAGGCCTCATGATTGATGCAGACTGTAGATATTCATGGCAACTCTTAGAGAAAAGACAAAAAAGATACAGTCTGCCTGTTTTTACTCCTCTCTTGCATCATAACCTTTTATCCATCTCCTTTTTTTCTACAGAATAACACAACCATTGCACAACGTTGTGATGTGGCTATTCATTGGCAGAGCTTACATTTAATATACAATGCACTTCAGAGTGACTTATGTGATGAAATAAAATGTTCCAGACCGTTACCTAGCCAGCAGGCAACCAGAGTAACTTGATCATTAGGTTACAACCTGTATGGGCTGCTGCAGACTCTTTTTTTATAGAGCACTAGGGAGGCCCTTAAAGTATACTGTAGGAAGACACTACTTTAACTTAAAATGAGAAATCATATTTCAGGAGGAGAGGAGAATGGATTGCATAAATACTGGATCACGGATATAAAATGTGCATGTTGTAAAGATAATAAAATGGCTGCAGTTTCCCCAACATAATTACGTTTTTCTTGATTCAATCTGTATTGGTAGCTGACCAGTTAGCTAGTGAGCTGGCAAGCTAACATTAGCAGCTAACGTTAGCAGGTTTTACCACACTATCACAGTCTATTTCACATGCCAATGTCACCTTTTGGATTTTACCGGGCAGACGCGGTTTGTTGTAATGCTAGCTAGCTACTCAACGAGGCTGAGAGACGGGTGTGGGTGGGGATTCTCCGTGATGGCGATGATATTCGATGCCTGTTGTGCAGCAGCAGAACATCTCCCAGCTGCCCGATCTCCCCCTTCACTTTTCTTCACTTTTCATTTTGGTGCTTAACACACCTGTTGTCGGGTTAATTTAGCTAGCTAACTGTAATGACAGCTAAACGCGAAGGGGGAGGAAATTTGGCAGGGAGGAGAATTTTGGTACAAACACCGTTAGCGTTTACGGAGACGTCGCTAGCTAGCTAACATTATGGATGGCCGATGTTGTGACTAGGATGCCTGGGTCTGATATTCTCTGTTTCCCGACACTTCATTAAACTAGCATTAGCGTCGTAAGCACCGGCTGGGGTTAACGGTAACTAGCTATTGCTACATGTCCCAGCTGTGTTGTCAGCTATCATCCCGAATGATGTCTCTTTGTAGATAGAGTGAGAGTGACGCAGGCGGAG
Source organism: Sander vitreus (assembly GCF_031162955.1). Classification (NCBI taxonomy): domain Eukaryota; kingdom Metazoa; phylum Chordata; class Actinopteri; order Perciformes; family Percidae; genus Sander; species Sander vitreus. Next base: position 688,249 of record NC_135865.1, on the reverse strand, counting down.
TGGAGTGTGCTTGCTGGCTAAATTAGCATTAGATTAATTGTCTATCTATACAGCTAACATTAATGTTACTAGTGAACTTATTCGTGGGTTAGCGCAGTGCTGCTTTTATCCATGGTCAAAACAATCATAGTACTAATAACTTGATGAGCGTGTTGAACGATGTTGTAACCCTATGATGTTACTCACCAAGCATTAGCTAGCATTAATGTTAGCTACTTGTCAACCAGCACACACATTGTAGTAACATTAAGCTGGATTAATATTGGTATGTATCAATAAATAAGGTTTCTGCTGTATTACTGTGTTGCAAAGTGGCATGTTATAAATCACAATATTATGCATTTTGGCAGAAAAAGCAGTGTTACCAGTATTTTTTTCTGTGACATTGTATGATTTACAATTACTCTCGAACGTATCATCTGGGTGCCCATGTTTTGAAGGAAGTTACGAGTAACTAGATGGTGAAAGGTTATGACGCCACTGACGGGCGACTAGCTAAATGAAACGTGACGTGTCTGAAAATAAAATAACAGATTTCTCTGGGTTTGCCATTTGATGGAAACATTTGGGCTACACAACTCAAAAAAATATATAACATAGGTATGGTCGTTTTTAGACATTTTAATGCAGAAAAGTTACATATTGTACCTTTAACATTGCACTTACCGAAATATTTTTTTTAGATCTGGGAACACTGCACATCACTAAAACACAGTGTGATTGGAAAAAAGAAACAGCCAAATGGTCAGACAGGTTGTAAACAAGCCAATAGTTTAGGGAAAGTATGATGGATGCAAATTAAAAGATTATTTGCCAGAAAATATGGCCCTTATCTCTCTCTTTCTGATCTTTCTAAACAACAAATAACAGCCTCGTCTTGGAAAAACAGAGTGAGAGAGAGAAGGGGCCAAAGTGAGACTAAACAGAAAATTAAACTGAACTTTGTTTTAGTATTTTATTGAGGTTACTAAATACAGAAAATAATCTACAACATTATCATATTAAGTATATTGTACTTTAGCCTAGAACTGTAGACGCACCCTAGTGGCAGCAAATGTAATTTGCAGCCAGGGTCAGTCTAGCAACTCTCCGTTGGCTTGCGAGCTAGAAAAACCAAACTCTGGTCGGGCCAATCACATTGTGTATAGAGTAGGTGGGCGGGCTTATGGCTGCTGCTGCTGGCGGACAGTGGTCTTTCGAATCGGCTTTGGCCGCGACTCTGGAAGACTTGGAGTTAAGGTTTTCTTTGAGAAAAGAACAAAGAACGGCACTGAAATCATTCTTAAAAAAGGAAGATGTGTTCAGAGTTTTGCCGACCAGATACAGCAAAAGTTTAATCTATCAACTAGCGTTGCTCTGGTTGGTTGTAGCGCTATCCTATTGCATGCAGTGGGAATTTGAAAGACAACCGTTTATCCCGCCCCTCAGATTAAGCCCTGTCAATGGTGAGTTCCCAGACCCAACATCTTGATGTGGGTCTGGCTTGTCAGGCTAATTGTACTTAGTATTCAATGTCTGCATATATTCTTATACTATACAGACCTACATACATAGTTCTCACATTAATTGCACTACCAGACTTCTTTTGCACAAATATTGTTTGAACAATTCACTTCCCAGCTGACATTCGACTGACATTAAACATTTTAATGTTGTTGAAATAATGTCAGTTTATGAAAAAACCTTAATTCAACGTCAAAACAACGTTGAACACCAAATAGTTGAAGTGGTGTTGTTAACTCACTACGGATTCAACATAGAAATATCAACAATTTTTGAGTTGTACGTCAAATCAACATTATTTTTACAACCATGACTTTTAAACATTTTGTTGAAATTTATCAGTAGAAAAATAACGTTGTTCCAACATCCAAACAATGCTGATCAATTAACTGTTGAAAAAGTGTTGATACATGAATAATGATACAACGTTGAAAGATCAACTCTGAATTAAACGTTTGTTGAGTCGTGATAAAAGCACTGTCTACATCTCCCGGCGTACTTTGAGAGCAACTTTTGAGAGCAACATCGTTCAATACAAGCAGTGGTGTAGTCTAATGTATTGTAGTGGGTATACTGTAGTGTATATGTATGGGCCTATACTGTATGGGCCAGAATGTGCCTTTCCCCCAGGGAAGTTTTGAGCATCAAAGACTTAATTTCCTGTATTTTGACACACTTTTATGCACAAATTTACAGTGGAAATCCCTATATTTAGCCTATGTGAAGAAAAAAAGCACAAATGACAATTCTAAATATGTCAAAAATATAATGGAAAGTATGTTGTTGCGTGTCATTGGGCATTTTTAAGAGGGTATATGGAAATTCTGGAGCTTTCTTAGTGGGTATATTGCCTATACCTGCGTATCACGTAGACTACACCACTGAATACAAGGGCTTGATTGGAGGATGGCGGTTCTCCATCACACAAAGGCGGTGACTAGAACTGGATTCTATTGGCTCTGACGGTTCCAGACAACACCCGCTTGCGCATGCGCAAGGTGGGTCTTTGTCGTCATCGTCAGGCTAGCAGATAGCTATTTCTATTGCAGATTCTGACCTGGACCGGTTCGGACTGAATTTGGGGGTAACAGCTCAAACAGTATGCAAAGTTTTTGAAGTGACATTTTATAACTAGAAAATTCCTAAATAAATTTTGAGTGTGCCTGACTCTGGCCCATATATTAATATGTATTGTGTTAATTAATATTGTGTGTATGGTCAGACTAGCTAGCTAGTTTAACCACGAACCGCCGTTGTGTGCTAGCTAACCGCCAACCGCTGTTCTGTGTGTGTGTGTGTGTGTGTGTGTGTGTGTGTGTGTGTGCGTGTGTGTGTGTGTGTGTGTGTGTGTGTGTGTGTGTGTGTGTGTGTACGGGCAGACTAGTTTAACCGCGAACCGCCGTTGTGTGCTAGCTTAACCGCCAACCGTGTGTGTGTGTGTGTGTGTGTGTGTGTGTGTGTGTGTGTGTGTGTGTGTGTGTGTGCGTGCGTGCGTGTGGTAGTAAAGAGAGAGAATGGGAGAAGGAAGTTTGTATGAGGTGGACCTGGTCACCACAGACCCAGCTGTTTTTACTGTCACATGCTGCACTGTCTCTTCATGTGTCACATTATTTATATTATAACAAGGTAATGCAATGTGTAATCAAGTGATGACTGATCAACAGTAATGTAAATGCTAATGCTAAATGCCCTAATACCTGTTGATACTACAACAATGCAAAGTATAGACTCTTAACCTTGCAGTTTTGCACATATCATGTAAGACTCAATTTCTCCATTTCTTTGCACAAAACTCTCCAGAAAGTGTCATTTAATGGTTTATTTTAAACAAAAATTTAAAACTGGTTTTTTCATTCAACTTTATAGCATTTAAAAAAAAAAATTCTTGTTTTCAGAGTAAACATCTGAAGAGGTTGGGAGGCGTTGATGCTGCAGACCATGTGAAGAAGTCAATGGCTGCGTAAGTAACTTTATGTTCCTTTTTTGCATTAGTTTATAGTGATTATGTTCCCTGTCATAGACTGTCATGCACTCCCCCCACACACCCACTTACTCACTCTCTGCTACATTTTCATAATGAACTTGATTGCAATATAATATTCTAAAATAAATCTGTTTTACCATGGCAGAACTATGACAAATAAAATGATGGCCATAATGAGCCTCATAGGAAGAAGTGGGAAGGTTGCCTTCATGAAGACCCGTCTCTACAAGATAATCTGTGGTGAGTTTGCTTTAACATAGTAGTTTTGTAACAATGTTTTAAATAATTGAATATAGTAAGCAGAATAATAATTCATAAGCAAAATCATTTTTAGTTGGAGGACTCTACAGAGCATGCTCTAATATTATATATAATATTAATAATATATATACTTCATTCTGGGCTCTAGACTAACTTCTCTACCGGCAGCACTGGTTACTACCAACTGCCTTTTGTTGCTCGCCCAAGCACATGATTATCAATGACCTTGCACGTTGATAAATACTAATTTATATACTTGAAACATTGGCAATGCCACAAAAGTTGATATTTGCAAAATATTTTAATTTGAGAGGTTAGCGTTTGCTAATACTGATCTGTTTTTTTTTTCCCCTCATCAGACGCTGTCTTGAGCTCATTTGATACAACTACAACAAAAGTAGACGAATACATGGCCAAATACTTGAAATATGCACCAGAGAGGATGGGTGGCGGTGGCAGAAAGAAGTAACAAGAAGGGAAGATTTAACCAGCCGTGTTCAATGTTGCCCAATGTTTGGGCCATTTTTCTAAAGGTTAAAGTTCGACACGTGTAAAATTATGTTGTGGGAAATGTTGGCACACTTGCAGCCATGTAATAAAGCATGTTTCTTACCTCAGTGAAATGTCTTTATTAATCTTCTTCCTGGTCTTGCTTTGACCAATTGGCTTCTTCCTAGCTGACTGTGCGTGTCTGCAAACTCAGTGTTTATGTATCCATTTCAAGCTACTGTTGAACACATCAATACTTTAGTGTTTACAGTTTAACAAAATAAACTATGTTGAAAAGCAGGACTTTATAGTGACGTTGAAATTTCAACCTTGATTGGATTTGCAAAATCTAAACTAAAATCAATGGTTATCCAACATTCGCACCTGACGTTGATACAACTCAACGTTAAAATGCCAGCTGGGTTGCAATGCACAATGCACAAACCTTCCATTTTTAAATAGCCAAGTTACCGTCAACAGAGACCACAATGTTTTTAGTCACTTGAGCCAGATTTTAAAACTGCACTGTACATTACACCGTACATAGTCTCGCTTTGCCAGACCTTCCTCCACAGCGCTGCAGAGGAGGGTCAGGCTAGTCCACACAGCATTCCGCGATGGGAGAAAAGGGTGCTCTGGTTTCTTGGCATTTCTTTAAACCAATCACAATCGTCTTGAGCGGCTCTAAGCGCCGAGCGACAAAATAGCCTCTGGAAGGAACTTGTTTTGGTGGAACATGTGTACGTTCAAAAGTTGTTTAAGTCGTGCAACAGAAAACTCAGATTGGACAGATAGTCTAGCTAACTATTTAAACAAAGTGGAATAAACGTATAAAAGTCCAAATCTACACAAAACCCGCAATCAATTAGTAAGCTGACATCAAATGTGGCATTTAGGAAACCTTTATTGCAACCTTGGCACGGTAAGATGTCCAGACTAGCAACAGTCATTTTCCTGCTGCTCCCATCGTCAGCCAGGTAATATTTTTTTTACTAAAGCAGTATATGAAATCTGAAGTATTACCTACCACCATTTAGTTGTTTTGTGTTATTTAAGATATTTATAAAATATCTGGTCATGCCAGATGTAATTATTCCACTCATTTTTTAAACAATGCAATTATCCGTTTCAGCCACCAGGGTCAGAACCATCTGGTAGCGAAGGAGGGCCGAGACTAAAAGCTACATGAAAAAATATGCACCAAACAAGCCACTTTGAAATGTTGCTGTTTCATGAATACAAAAGTTGGGTGACCCCCCGGACTGAAAAATGTTGGATGACCCTCCCCTCAGCAAAGAATAAAAAGACATGACCCTCCCCTATTTTCCTCCGGTGGTCCATACCATAAATACAGAATGGTCCCTAAGGCGATCAGCTAAGAATCCTACACTAAGGGGGTCCTATCCACAGCAAAAAACGTAAAAAGAAAAGTACAGGTACCAAAAAAGTGAGTCGAGTCGAGTAGAGGAGAGCAGTACCATGCAGAAGAAATGAGGCATTATTCTGTCTCTGTGCTGCTGTAACATGTGAACTCTTGCTCAGGGATCAATACAATCTTATCTTATGTTATCTTATATTACAGTCATTGGCATGCCCTTTTAAAACTGAAAAATCGGATTAGTAGACTTTCTAACAATGGACTATCGACGATGTTTCATTAAAGTGACATCCAACCTATGACAATGAGCTCTAATTTGAAATAAACTGGAATCACTCTTTAACTGTGATGTAAGTTAGTTATGTCGTTCACATTAGTGTCACAGATGTCACAAATATAAGGGGATGATTTCATATAAACATGTTTTTCTGTTTTTCAAAGAAATGACTTAAAGTGAATACAAATACAGTGATGTCAAATTGCTTTTCTCCAAATGTAGCTTTGAGGTTTTCAGCCAGATGTTTTTGAAGATAATCATGAAAAAAACAGAAGAAAAAAACTGTAGGTGTTAGAAGACATAATCAAAAAAACTGTAGGTGTTAGAAGACATAATCAAAAAAACTGTAGGTGTTAGAAGACATAATCAAAAAAACTGTAGGTGTTAGAAGACATAATCAAGCTATACAATGGATGACAGGAAGGTAATGCACTTTGGTTTGATGATCTATTAAAATGTTAAATATTGCTTTGACAGTACATGTATATTTATATATATTTTATATATTTATTATAAGTGAAGTTGCTTTAGTATTGTACCTTGTGCTTTGTGTGAGTCTCAAGCAGCATCTCAAAATGTAAACACCTTATTGTGAGACACACAATGTGGTCTTTGTGCTGCAGAGTGTTGTGTCCCCTGGGAGAAGCAGGTATGGAGGGTGATGTGGAGGGTTTGGACGGGCACAGAAACCAACTGATTGACACTTTAAAAGGAGGGTAAAACAGAGACAGCAGTTGAGTCCGAAAATACCTTAGCAGCTGCATTTGCATCTGACATTTCAGACCTTCGGCTGACACGCTCAGAAACTAAAAATGATTGCATCAGTTGGAAAACCTAGGCTGCACAAGGCAAGATTTATAAGTATAGAAAGTCCCATATTAACAGCCTAAACCACAAATGAATTGGCGCTGCTGCAAAAAAGGGTATCCCATAACTTCTGACTGAGATGTCACAGATCCGCCGTCTTTGCTAAAACTAATTTCAGAAGTCAGATATCATCGTTGAAAGGATATTTCTCTTTGCGCAGAAAGTGACGCATGAAAGCTTAAGAGCAATATACAAAAACGGTCTCCCCAACAGCAGCGAATGAATGCTCCGTACATCCAGAGGAAGACAGATGCATCAACAACAACGCCACTACGTGCTGAGGAAGCTTTTACTACCACCCCCATTATCTGCAACCAGCCACTAACAAGAAAGTACTGGAGACCACTACGTGTGCAGTTTATGTACACGAGTGCTGCTAATTAAATCCTTTAATCTTTCAAAAATGAAGTTATCTCTTGCTGACAGTCGGTGCCACCACATTTGCCAAATGCAGCACTGAATTCCTAACTGCCACAATACAAGCCAGAGTGAGGAGGATGTTGCAGATCCACTGCAGTCATTTAATCTGCTTGGAGTACAAGATGGAATGGCTGGAAAGGATGCAGTGATAATGTGGGGAGTCACATCAGGTTTAGCATTCAGGATCTATTCCTGCATAGCCTGAGCTTAATCTGACTGAATCAGATTTTTATTAAGAAAAACTAACTTCTCTGGCTCTTAAAGTTACAACATTTTTTAATATATCAAACCCCATTTTTGACACTATTTACTGTAGACATTTTTTTTTCAACAATAACCATTTAGTGTATTTTAGAGCTCAACGGTGTGATTCCGGAATTGAAAATCACAGAGTATTCTAATAATAAATTAGGCTTTTTTATTATTAGCCATACTTTCACAAACTGTCCAATCAATGGACAATAAACTGGACTACACAATTTCATTCCTATTTGGACTGTATATAGACTCATCACAATAAAGTCTCTTATCTAATGGTTTAGCCTTGAATTAGCTGCAGGCCTAAACAGAACCTTTACCAAAGGGACGTGCACACCCATCTGCATTGGCAGAACAGCCAATAGGAATGCTCTCTTTCTCTGAAATAACCTGTGATTGTCCAAAGTCTCCCAGGTCTAGTTTTCTCTCACCCCAAAATTCCACCAGGTGCAGATGCGCCGTGTTCTAGTTCTGTTCCGTCGTCCACCACCATCATACTACACCGTCTCAGAAGAGGAGTATTTTGCCTGCCCAACATGCAGATTTTGTCGTTTTGGTCATTTTTCCTGGATATTTGTGCTTCTGCTGATAAGTATTCGGCGTAGTTAAAGAGCCCCTATTATACTCCTTTTCAGCGTCATATTTGTGTTCTTCGGGTCTACTAGAATAGCTTTACATGCTTTGATGTTTAAATAAACATATCGTGTTTCTCATACTGCCCATTGCTGCAGCTCCTCTGCCTGAAACACTTTGTCTGAGCTCTTGGCCCGCTTTCCTGAAAAGCCCAGTCTGCTCTGCTAAGCTGGCCCACTCTGTTGTGATTGGTCAACCACATTAAACTGCCACTGGCAGGCTGTGCTTGCTCAGGCAGCACCAACTGGGCAGCACATATGAAAACCTGGGCTGGCTTTCTCAATCAATGACATCACTAATTGAGGAATTTGAAACAGGAATATGGGCGAGGTGTTTTCAGGCAGCTGAGAAAAGTGTTGTCTGTGGAAGAGAAAGCTACACATTAAAAGATGAGGAAATCTAAAAAAGCATAACAGGGGCTCTTTAAAGGGTTTCTTCCACTTAGTCCAGTTAAGACAGACTGTGACTGTGTTTTAGTTGTTAATATAGAGTTGTGATGTGATATACAATCGGGAGTCTCCACAAGGTGTTTATTTTGAAAATGGACTGGATGCTCTGACCCTTTCACTTCCACTTCCTGTTGACCGCCCCGCGTCTCCATCCAAAAATACACCTGGCGCATATGTTTTAGCAGAGTGAAGACACAGCGCATGGTGGAATCTAAAACAGACACAGAGCAACATTAACATTCATTCGGAGTCGTGTTTCTGTGTGATTTATAAGGCTTTTAGTTTGGTTTGGTCTCCACTAGTCTCGCATTGCCAGATCTTCCTCAACAGCGCTGCGGAGGAGGGTCTGGCTAGTCCACACAGCATTCTGGGATGGGAGAAAAACATACACTGGTTTACTGGCATTTCTTTAAACCAATCACAATCGTCTTGGGCGGTGCTAAGCCCCGGGCACAATGACTTTGCTAAATAGTCTCGGGAAGGAACTTGTTTTGGTTGAACATGTGTACGTTCAAAAGATGTTTTAGTCATGCAACAGAAAGCTCAGATTGGACAGATAGTCTAGCTAGCTGTCTGTATTTACCCTGCAGAGATCTGAGGAGCAGGTAACCATAGTCCTCAGAAATACACTTGAGTTTAAAATGCCAGCACAAACAAAGAGGAAGGAGACGGACATCCACATAGACTAGGTCTCCACTAACTCCTGAGGGGAAATATCTGGTAGCTAAATGCTCCACTATCTTCACCAGAGCGGTGAGAGTAAACCAAAACAGCAACATGTGGATCCTAAAACCATCCAGATCCGTTGTGGTTCCCAAAACAATGAGCTGAAAGATGTTATTAAGGTCTGTATAGAAGAGGGAACTGTGATACATTTCTGCTGGTTCGTCACTATGAGCGACATCTTTCACATTACACATAGTCATTTGATCGATTTTTAACAGGCAATCATTGATTTGTGTGGATTTATGCTAACGTTAAGTGGACAGAACAAGCTATGGAATATAATGAACCAATATGTGGTATTAAATAAGGAAGCAATATTCATTTGTCAATGAAGCATGCGGTTTATTGAATAGGATTGTCACTGCATTGTCTTCACTAGTGCCAAGCCGCACAATATATCATTGATTGTCTGTGCTAATGTAGCTAACATTGCAGATGTGGCTATAATAAGCCTTTTGATTTGCCACCTTATAATATATCTGTACGTGCATGTAAAAACTATTTTCTAGTCAAGAAATAGCAGACATTTTAATGTTTCTTTTCGCTAAAAAAAGAGGAACTTTTGTTCTGAAAGATAGACAGAGAGAGAGAGAGAGAGCAGAGAGAGAGAGAGAGAGAGAGAGAGAGCAGAGAGAGAGAGAGAGAGCAGAGAGAGAGAGAGACAGAGAGAGAGAGAGAGAGAGAGAGAGAGAGAGAGAGAGAGAGAGAGAGAGAGAGAGAGAGAGACAGAGAGACAGAGACAGAGAGAGAGAGAGAGAGAGAGAGAGAGAGAGAGACAGATTGAATGTCTGTTGAGTTTTCTTTTCTCCTCCTGGCTCTTGGTTGTTTTCCAGCCGTGTGTTGGCAGGAGGATGTGGCAGGAACCATTAGGATGAGAAATGACAGTGAAGTCTGGGCCAACCTTCAGGGCTTGCACAGAGGAGAGTCCTAACAACCACATGCACTCAAACACCACACACACACACACACACACACATACATACACACACACACACACATGGTACAGAGTAGCCTAAATGCATATGCATACAACGCCAAACGTCATGTCCGTCCTCGCTTCACCAACATTCTCACTGTGCCGGTGCTCTTTTGAAGCAACCTTCACTATACTGGTTGGCAAGCGTATTCATCCTTGAACAGTTAAGAGAAAAGGTTGACCTTTATATGTCTGGACTTCTATCTGCAGTGGCCATGTGATCCAAAGAGACCAGAGTTGTGCAGACAAAAGGAGAGAAGCACTTAGGGATAACAACCACAGCAGACTTCTCACTTCAGAGCTGTTTCACTGCCACCAAGACTCTGTGATTCACCATTAAGCAAACAATGAAGCCACTCTGACAGCCCACTTCAAGTCTGTGTACTGTAAGGCTTTATGCTGGTGACTGGAACTCCCGCACTCATTACTGAAATTGAAAGCATCACTGCAGATCAATGCAAATGGGTTCCCTGGAAAGAATCGTTTGGAATCTGGGTAAGAGTTAACCCAACATTACAGCTTGTATATTCATTTAAAGGTATAGAAAATATGTATGCTGCCAAAGATGGAATATGCATGTGTGGATGTCACAGATGAACAGAAAAAGTTATATTCCCAGAAACCTACATTTTGTTGTAGGTGGAAGAACGTCATCAAATGGATGAAGGATTTTTCTTTTAGGAGCGGCTCACAGCGATAGACAACCGACTCAGTTAATATCTATGGCAGAACAGGAATTTCATTGGGGCCATGAGGATCTTGGGGGCTGTGCCTCTACAGTTTAGCCCAGCTAATTTTGCCTTTTTCTCCTCTGCCACTTTCCTGTCTCTACAGTTTTGGACACAATTGTCTTTTGTTGAGATTCCAAATTGTTATTTCGCAACATCAAATGAAACTCTGCGTACGTAACCAGTGGTGGGTTCCATTTCCAGCCTGGTATAAGCCTTGAAGACTGAGCCATTTAATATTGACAGTTTTACACAAATCTAGTAGCACGGTCAACCAGTAGACTTAATCAAACTCATCCTGATTTGCCAATGCCGCGAAACTGTGACTGAGTGAACTGCTGAGAAGAGTAGCTCAACTGAGCTGAGGTTATTTGACGGCCTTGCTGCCCTGGAATTTGGCTTTTGAGCCACCAAAAACTTGATAACACCAAAGGCCAAGTGGCGTTTGGTCAGTACAAAACGCCAAAATTATGAAATTCTATGCCTGACCCTTGGAATGTTACACTTTTTCAATGCAATATCCATCACGACTTACAAGCACTCTAACAGTAGTGTCAAGTGTCAATGCAGATACAACAATCATGATATCCTGCCCCCTTCTAGTGAATGTGGTCCAACTGGCTGTGTGTGGCATGCAGGACGTTAGGCTTTCACACAGAAATTTTAAAGCTTACTCATCCTCACATCATGAATATAGGCCTCAGCCCAGAGGCAGAGCACGGTTCTGCTCTTTCAGCCGTGATCATGTTATGGCCTCTCCAAGGAATCTCTGAAGGCCACAGGTGCAGGTACAGGCAAGGGTCTCGGGGAGTTCATCCCCACACATGGTGCTGTCGTCTCTGGGACTCGGGATACGGGATCAAAGGGCCTTGGCAGCTGTGGTTGAGGGACATTATGAGGGTGTGTTGGAGCTAGTTAAGTTCCAGTGGCTCCGCGCCGACATTGTCCAGGTGGATTCACGCACCAGTTCACAAGGACACACAGACAAACACAACACGGTGCCACCACCTGGAGGCTCTGGGTCCATCATCTCACTTTGTCTACTGGAGACATGTGGGCAGGGGAGGAAGTTGGGCATACATACACATTTGCTTATTATACAAACAATGACTTAAGTTAAATAGCCAAGTGTTATTAAACCACAGAGCTACTTACATGAAAGTGGTTGGTAACCACATTGTTTTACTTGTATTTGATATTTTTACTTTATATTGCTTATTTTCAATTTCTTTAGTTTTCTATACTGTCTACTACTTTTGCACTAATTAGAAGGATTTTGTTGTATTGTCCTTAGCTTTTTTATTGTATATATCATCTTTTATCTTTGTACTTGTATGTGTACTTATTGCACCGTGGGTCTGAGAGAAACTTATTTTCGTTTCCTCTATATGTCTGGCACATATTGCAGAATTGACAATAAAGTTGACTTGACTTGATAATAAACCACTGATGTGCAATATAGTGTGAATGAGGAAAGCAAACATTTGTGGTTTTTACTAAGTCAAATTTCAGACACAGTGGAAGACATAATGATTGCAGGCAAGTCCCCAACAAATTTTCAGTGAGTAAGCATGCTACACACACATTCAGTTAATAGTTTGCTGTTGTATGCTCTTCTTTTTGCTAAATGGGCTTTCATAATGAAGGAAAACTGTTATGAGGGACATCTCATACTAAGCAGGTGTAGACAGGGGTGGGCCTAGAAGGGGGACATGGGGTGGCACTGGCCCCCCTTGGTGCCCCCACCCCCTCCACCCCCAATTCATTGGGCTGGGTGCTGTCAATTGGCTGCCTGTTCTGCCAATCTCCCCAGCCCTTGTCACATGACTAATTAATGTTTCCATGCCAACTATCCAAAATTCTGATACCATGGAACCAGCACTGGAATTGTTGTTGTTTTTAAAGTGGCAGACTGAGCCTATAGTATAGAAAATGTGCCTCTGGGTGTAGATAAAGATTGGTTGAATTGTATTTAACGGTTGTTCTAAATCAATAAAACAATACAAATTACGTAACACACATGGTCCGGGAATGATTAACGGACAAGACCCAACCTCCCATCCATCTCTCTCTGTCTCTCTGTCTCTCTTTCTCTCTCTCTCTCTCTCTCTCTCTCTCTCTCTCTCTCTCTCTCTCTCTCTCTCTCTCTCTCTCTCAATGGCTCATCTGTGTCCCACACTTGACCTCTCCTCCCCTTGACCCTGTCTTGAGACCCAGGCCTCATGTCTTTTCACAGTCCATAGACAGGAAGTCAGAATGATCTATGTTTCTGTCTGTCTGTGTGTGTGTGTGTGTGTGTGTGTGTGTGTGTGTGTGTGTGTGTGTGTGTGTGTGTGTGTGTGTGTGTGTGTGTGTGTGCGTGTGTGCGTGTGTGTGTGTGTGTGTGTGTGTCTGTGGAGTTTCACCATGAAGAGTTGTGTCCGGGAATAACTCTGGCTGAATTGCAGCCTCTTTCAGAAAGCTAGCATGACGCTAACTGGAGCATAGAAAGCTAAAAAAAAAAAAATTTCAGTGGTGCTTGTGCCCAGCTGCTGCACTCCTTGAAAAAGTGACGGATTGAGCCATTACAAGCAGGAGACACTTTGCAACACCTGTTAATTAAATAAATAATTTTAAGGAATGACACATCAATATGTTTAATGCACCAAAAAAGTGCCACTATGGGGTCTTATTTGATGACACTGCTTCAATATAGCTGACAGTGAAGAGGGCCATAGTAGTCAAGGGCTGAATACAAACCAGCATGTCATTTGGTCATTACATGCTGGTTCATTTGAACCCAAGCCACATAGCCTAATCCTAAACTTGAATAATCAATGTTTTGTTCACCCCCTGCCTCACTTGGCTGATTACTGTAGGAGTTATAACAAGTCAGGAAACAGAGATCTATTTTTCCAAAAAGCCTCAACACACTATTTCTAAGATGATTAATTATTTAGCACAGCTCACCAGTTTTCTCTATTTTGCGTTAGCTAAAGAATTACCATATTGAACTGAACATAAGACAACCCTGATTGTAAGAAGATCCCTTTTTCAAGACCAAAAATTGTTTAGGAATGAAGTAGCAGGAGCGCTTCTGGTATCCTTTCAAACCACCGGTGCTCATAGAAGGGAATAAAGTTCAGGGAGAAGAGGAAGAGTTAGTTACCAGTCATAAAAAAAACCATATTCAGGCTATCAAGGTTACAAAAAGTGGTGTATGGCCTTTAATTCATTAGGCAGAAAATTAAAGGAAACCTAGTACACCATACATTGTATGTATAAGGACATTGTTTTTCAAATCTGGAATATTTTTAGATGAAATTGTCACATTTTAATGAAATACAATGTAACAATTGTAATACATTTGTAAATGAACAAGTTATGGTATTAAAATACATTAAAAATGAAAATAAACCATTGTCTACTGGTATTGGTATCCATCTAATAGTAAAAAAAAAACAATGTAGCCCATCAAACAACTTTATTAACCATCCATCACCATGATCTTAAAATTGGCATAATCTAGGACTGTGAAGCTATGGATTTTTTTCTTACGTGGTTAAAAGCATCATATCCCCGGAGTTTGGCAGTCCACTCACATACAGTACATAAAAGTAAAACTGAACACTGCACAAAAGGTTTGGCTGCTCCATTGCTCCTCAACGCTTTTGAATTCACAGACAAGACCTGCCTATGTTCCATCTGCCTGCCTATGTTCCCACAGCCCTATGTTCCCACAGCCCTATGTTCCCACAGCCCTATGTTCCCACAGCCCCATGTTCCACAGCCCTATGTTCCCACAGCCCTATGTTCCCACAGCCCCATGTTCCACAGCCCTATGTTCCCACAGCCCTATGTTCCCACAGCCCTATGTTCCACAGCCCTATGTTCCCACAGCCCTATGATCCCACAGCCCTATGTTCCCACAGCCCCATGTTCCACAGCCCTATGTTCCCACAGCCCTATGTTCCCACAGCCCTATGTTCCCACAGCCCTATGTTCCCACAGCCCTATGTTCCCACAGCCCTATGTTCCCACAGCCCTATGTTCCCACAGCCCCATGTTCCACAGCCCTATGTTCCTACAGCCCAATGTTCCCACAGCCCTATGTTCCCACAGCCCTATGTTCCCACAGCCCAATGTTCCCATAGCCCAATGTTCCCACAGCCCTATGTTCCCACAGCCCAATGTTCCCACAGCCCTATGTTCCCACAGCCCAATGTTCCCACAGCCCTATGTTCCCACAGCCCTATGTTCCCACAGCCCTATGTTCCCACAGCCCTATGTTCCCACAGCCCAATGTTCCCACAGCCCTATGTTCCCACAGCCCAATGTTCCCACAGCCCAATGTTCCCACAGCCCTATGTTCCCATAGCCCAATGTTCCCACAGCCCTATGTTCTTACAGCCCTATGTTCCCACATTTCTAAGATTTTTTTCCAAAATTAGGCCCTATGTTCCCACATTTCCTTTTTCATGAATTTGTATCAGATTGTAGCCCCCCTTCTCCCAATTTGGAAGCCAATTACACCAAACCTATTATCCAGTAGCAGTGGACTACAGATGGAATGTAGCTTTTAGCTGAATCTGGTATGCCTATCTCTTTGTTTATTGCAAACATGTAATGTAAGTGCACATTGTCCTTTTAAATCAACAAACTAAACTAAGTAGCATAGAGGCCTCACATTGACTAGCTTCTGGTCAGATAAGTCGAACGACGCGCAGGGGGTTAGGGTTAGGGTTAACCTAACCTACTCCTAACCCATAGGGTTAGGAGTAGGTTAGACATGTAGGTTAGTAGGTTAGACATGTGGGAACATAGGGCTGTGGGAACATTGGGCTGACCCCCAAGACGGGATGGGTGACAGTTGCTTCAGTGTCACGTGAAAGTGGTCATTGGTGCTGATGTGAGCAACCCTTATTGGCATCATAACTCCTCCTATGTTGATGGTTAACTTGGTCGACTTTTGAGTCACTTCAAGGCGATCACTGTGTCTCTCCATCTTAGCACTGTAGGCTGGGTGTAAGGGACGGTGGCTCGCTTCAGTCAGGAGAGGAACGCTTGTTTTACAGATACTGTATTTGGCACCATCTGTTACTGTGAATGTGTATTACTGACATGTAAATGTTGAGACCCTGATTATAAGACAACCCTACTTTTTCAGGCATAGTTCCAGTATTCTGACCAATACAGTTGGCCTGATAGCCTATTTTCCTAACAAGGAAGTGTAATGTCTGTGGCTTACACAGACATTACACTTTAGGACCAAGATCAAGGAGAAGGAACACCCAGTTTTAAATTCTGCCTCACACAAATGCCACAAAGTTGCAGATGCATGAAGTAAGACATAAATGCAGGAACTGTTTCTTTTTTTACTTTTTCCTAAATTTCTCCCTTTTTTTCAATACAAATTCGGTCCTTTAGAAAACACAGGTGTCAAAGCATGGGTCATTCTGCTTATACATTAGTTCATGTATAAAAGACAAATAATGTGAACAAAAACAGCTGTCTCAATGTTTCTCGAGCCGCTGGAGCCTGGGGAAGTAAGAAGTCTCCTGTTACTTCATCTGTGGCATAGAAATGTCAATTTTGTCAAAGCCTGTTAGACTTGATTTCCAGTGATGCTTAGCATCCATTTGTACTTCAGAATAATGTATTTTTTTTCTTTTTCTTTTTTATATGCCTTGCCGGGAAGCATAAGGAGAAAAAGTACAACGGTAAGTTAATTAAATCTGGAACATTCCAGATTTTAATCATTGACTTGAGAGGTTACAGAATAGAGAGAAAAGCACAACAGTGATTTTGTGCCCATGCCCACCTAAATAGAATGAGAGAAATGCATGTGTTTCATTTACTAGAAAGGTCCGTCTTCCAGAGGTTCAAAGGAAAAGCTGAGGCATTTTAAATTAGACATGGGGCCTTGTACTTCTTGACTAGTTTTATCAGTAATTGCATTACTCATCTCTAAATCACACTCTCATCATGCTTTATCGAACAAAAATTGGACATATAAGAAAAAATAATTAAGGTGCCCTTTTCCATCAAAGAAATTCATTTATAAATGCAGGAGACATGTACTTGGACTTTTTTCTTTCTTCACACTGAGAACACAGAGCAGACTGAGCACTGCTCATTTCAAGCAATTTGGGACATTTTTCTTTCAAGGGCACTCACTCATTAAGACCCACCTTTTGTTAAAATGTAAGAGGCTTGTTGGTGACCACCCACAGACAGGGGTGGAAGTAATAAATTACGTTTACTCTCGTTACTCTAACAAAGTTGTTTTTGTGTGCACTTTTCAAAGTATTTTTTTTAAATGTTGTTGTAATTTAACTTTTTAAGACATAGCAAATGAAAAAAAAAAGCTTTATTGTCATTGCACCACCATCTGACAGTCCATCCATCTATCTTCGTCCGCTTATCCGGTATCGGGTTGCGGGGGGAGCAGCTCCAGCAGGGGACCCCAAACTTCCCTTTCCCGAGCCACATTAACCAGCTCTGACTGGGGGATCCCGAGTCGTTCCCAGGCCAGGTTGGAGATGTAATCCCTCCACCTAGTCCTGGGTCTCCCCCGAGGCCTCCTCCCAGCTGGACGTGCCTGGAACACCTCCCTAGGGAGGCGCCCATGGGACATCCTTACCAGATGCCCGAACCACCTCAACTGGCTCCTTTCAGCGCAAAAGAGCAGCGGCTTTACTCCGAGCTCCTCACGGATGACTGAGCTTCTCACCCTATCTCTAAGGGAGACGCCAGCTACCCTCCTGAGGAAACCCATTTTGGCCGCTTGTACCCTGGATCTTGTTCTTTCGGTCATGACCCAGCCTTCATGACCATAGGTGAGGGTAGGAACAAAAACTGACCGGTAGATTGAGAGCTTTGCCTTCTGGCTCAGCTCTCTTTTCGTCACAACGGTGCGATAAATACCGTCCCCCGCTGCGCCGATCACCAATCTCCCGCTCCGTTGTCCCCTCACTCGCGAACAAGACCCCAAGGTATTTGAACTCCTTCACTTGGAGTAAGGACTCATTCGCTACCTGGAGAAGGCACTCCATCGGTTTCCTGCTGAGAACCATGGCCTCCGATTTAGAGGTGCTGATCCTCATCCCAGCCGCTTCACACTCGGCTGTGAACCAATCCAGTGAGTGCTGAAGGTCACAGGCCGATGATGCCATCAGGACCACATCATAAGAGCAGCGATGAGACCTCACCACCCCGACTACGCCTCGATATCCTGTCCATAAATACTACAAACAGGATTGGTAACAAAGCGCAGCCCTGGCGGAGGCCAACCCTCACCTGAAATGAGTCCGACTTACTGCCGAGAACCCGGACACAGCTCTCGCTTTGGTCATACAGATATTGGATGGTCCTGAGAAGGGACCCCCTCACCCCATACTCCCGCAGCACCTCCCACAGTATCTCCTGGGGAACCCGGTCATACACCTTCTCCAGATCCACAAAACACACAACAGTTTGGTGGGATTGCTGTGGATGAAGTACACACAGAGATACACTGGTGAGAGCTAATGAGGTTTAACCATGTATCCAGCTAATTTAACTAACTAATGTAGCTATGTACATTTACTCAAGTACTGTACTTAAGTACAAAAATGTAGGTACTTGTACTTTACTTGAGTCTTTTCTTTTCATGTCACTTTCTACTTCTACTCTGCTACATTTCAGAGAGAAATATTGTACTTTTTACTCCACTACATTCATCTGACAGCTTTAGTTACTAGTTACTTTACAAATGAACATCTTTGCACACAAAACACATGTAGTTTATACAATCTGATGTTTTAAGTCCATCTGAAATGATTAGACCATTAAACACACAACTGTTTGGATCCTTTAAACTTTCTAAAATGGGAGGATTGTTCTGCATTGAGTACTTTTTGATACTTTAAGATTGTGATTGTGTGGTTTAAATAAACAACCCAGAGTGTTTTTTTTCTCCTATCCCAGAATGTATGTGTGGTGTATCCAGACCTTACTCCACAGTGCTGTGGAGAAAGGTCTGGCAATGCGAGAATACTTAAAGAGATACTTTGCCGATTGTTGCTCAGTGTCATTGCAGTGTGGGTAGTATATGCAGACGAACAGTGTTTGACTTCCCTTCAGGTTGCCAGCGCCCGGAGCACACGGACAGAGGGTTTGAAAAGATAGTTTACGATAGAACGGCTTTCTGAGTTACCAAGGAAGAACACACAATATTTTCCTTGATGATTTCAAATGAGCTCCAACAAGCGTGCCAACATTTTGGTAAGACAAACTGAATAATAAAAGTACAGAGTATTACTTTTTAGTTTTATTTTCTTGAGTCATCAGGACATTTTTGAAAAGCTGTATCACCTGATTCTATAATTAATAACAATTTTCCTGTATGGCTTTCAATCCTTGTGGTGTGATGTTTATTCACGTGTGATAGTGATGTGATTCAGGTTTTAAAATGAGATTAATAGTGGCTAAGTATGAATGCATGGGAGATTTTAAGCTTACAAAAACAGTCTATAGCTATATAATTAGCTAACTAGGCCTATTTTCACCCTATTCAGAGTCACATGCCTAAAGTTGTTAGCTAATGAAGACACATCCTAATTTTGCTTTAACAGTGAAAGTACAGTATGAGCTACTAATTGTCATAAAAGCGATGTCAACTACTCCTACGCAAAAAAAGGAAGGACAACAAAAAAAACCTCAAAAGTCTATAATGGCTGTTTTAGACTTTGGAAGAGCAGAAAGGTGAGGGAATAAATGGCAGTAACCTGTGAACCATGGGGGGAAGTAGGCAAACTATCAGAAATAGAATGGAGGAGAACAGAAGAAGACTGGTGAGAGGGCTTCAGTAAGAAGATATTTCATTGACTTCTTTTCCGAATATAAAGACTTTAAAAAGTAGGTGAGACAACCCACTCTTTCTTGTTTCAAGAAGTGGATGACGTGCTGATCCCTGGAGCTGGCTGGGCTGCGTATTTTTTATCTCCCCCTTGTCCTGCTTGGATCTTGCATTAAACTTGTTCTTTCAAACATATTCCCTTAGAACGTGGGCGTCAACCCCCACGGCCCATTCTAACTTCCTTCCACATCCAACAACGCTAACTTAGACCAGTGGTTTGACAACTTTTTTCAAAAATGTACCCCCTTTGAAATGTTTTTTTCATCCAAGTACCCCCGACCAGCACATTTTGTAGAAAAACAATGACTACCCGTAAAGAGGGACAATACAGCGCTGCACCATCATGTCTGATAACTGAAAAACACTTATGCTACATATCCAATGTTTAGAATCACTAAATGCATTCATTAATATATTGTGTTATTATTTTAAGAATTATGCATGACTGATATTATTTTTATTTTATTTTTTATCTCACTTACCCCCTGCAGTACTCCAAAAGACCCCCATTTGAGAAATACTGAATGAGACAATTATCTGATGTCACTGTTTGATTTGAACTGTGGTTAGTGAGCTGAAATTGGTTTTCCTTTTGGGTCATTGAAAAAAGACTGAAAGTATTTGTGTGTGTGTGTGTGTGTGTGTGTGTGTGTGTGTGTGTGTGTGTGTGTGTGTGTGTGTGAACATCTATAACCTATATCCGATTGGATTTAATTTATTTTTATTTGACTACTGTGTTTTTTTTTGTATTACTTTATTGTAGTACTTTTCTTAGTGTCAAGTGCAAAAAGCATTACATTCTTTATCGTACTACACCTTTTCTTCCCATATTAACATTAAATAGAAACACCAAGGGGACACAGGGGGGACACAGGGTGTGTGTGCGCGCGCGCGCATGTGTGCATGCATAGCCATCTACAGAAGGCACTTATTAGAAAGTTTAGTTATTCTTCTAACTATACGTTCTGGATACAATTTATTCCATTCTTCTATTTGATTTCTGACTGTAAGGGTGAGTTTTTCCATTTCCAGTGTTTGTTCTGTTGTCTTGTACCATGTTTGAAGATCTGGGGATTTGGCTTACTTCCAAAGCCTAGTTACTTGCTTCAGTGCCGTTAAGCTGAGCATTTTAAATATGTATCTGTCCCTAGCATTGGTCTTGAGGTTTGTATTAATTCCCAAAAGATTTCCAGGTGTGAGTGGAACTGTAATGTCAAGTACCTGTTTAATATCGCTCATTATCTTTTGCCAGAACACCTGAATTACTGAGCAAGTAAAAAACATGTGTCTGATTTGCTTTCTCACTGCATCCTCTCCAGCAGCTTGTTCCCTCTGTTGCTGTGTTTGTTTTACATCTGGAGTAATGAAATCTCTTCCTTCCAGTATTTAGCGTTAGGGTTAGGGTTAGACTATTGTGTTTATATTAACAAAGTTCCATTCTGTCGTTCTGTAGCACAGGTGACTTATACATTATAATAAATATAATACATTAGTCAGGGTTATCTTTTTAATTGACACAAATTTAAAGCAACAGGACTATGATTATCTTTGGGTCTGGCACACTTATTAAGCATATTAACAGGGTTGGGCCCTGCAGCTGCAGAACCAGACTCCCTGTTGAGACACATTGAGGAAGTTGAAAGAATGAATTATTCAGACCTCCGCCAAGGCCACTTGTCCAGTCTTTTGTGATATGCAATCAGCAACAGCAACCACTAACTATATATGTATGGATATATTTCCAGAACTATTAGAACCAGCTTTCAGGCCCACTATTAAACTTATGTTGCGACCACTATTAAACTTTTTGCATAATGCACAATTTAAGGGTGACGCTGTGGAAGCTAACACCATAAAGGTGTGATAATCAATCACTCACCATCTAAACTTAGCTGCTGAGTATCTGTCTGTGGCCTCCTGGGTCACAGGGTTCCCCTGGCCAGTTTAGAAGTACAAACATATTGAACTCACTATAGGGCACTTGTTGCTGTGAGAAATACATTGTGTAATGTCACTTTATTTCTGTTCTGTTTCCTGTTATCTGAAAACTGTGTACAGCAAGGTTTTCTTTGTTGAAGTTTGAGGCAAGTTTATTGTAAGTGTATTGAGTAAGTGTGTAAAAAAAAAAACTTCCTAGCTCTTGTCATGACCAATTACTGTTTCCATGATAACTATCCAAATGTTTGCCTTAAGAGCCCATAGAAAATATGTATATTATTCAATATACTATAACATAGCAGTAATAATATAGCAGATTTTCTGGGTCCCCCTGACTGATTACTGGTCAAGGCTACAAGACTGCAATGCTGTTTCCATGGCAATGAGGAGCAAACTAATGTCAGTCAAGTGACAGTTGGAGCGCACTTCCTGGGCAGAGCGACAATTACAGTTGCTGTCAGAGCATCAAAGACCATTATAAAACGGAGCTACGGTAGGGGACTTATGGTTTGGTCTTCTTTTCTCTTGAAGAAAAAGGTAGGAGGGAAAATGAAACTGTTTCAATTTAACAGCGTTTTATCCATCTAATTGTCTGTCTTTTACCAAGCATAGTGTCTTTCATCTCAGGAACAAAGCCTCAATACCAGGTTTTTTATCATCTTTTCTTTGTTTTGCTATTAATTAACAGAATGTTATCCTCATACACTGAGGTTGGAAGAGCACAGTAGTCTATTAATTCAACCCTGACATTAATTCTTTCACTCGCCTCTGCCCTCAAAGCCACCGAATCCACTTCATTATTCACTTCTCACTTTGAGTAGCAGTGGGCTCCAAAGCCAGCAGGAACAGTAACTTCTCTAAAAGATAGGGAGGGGTTGACATGTTTCATAATCTATGAGTCTGGTATATGCACATATATTCACATCTATTTAAGTAACTTGGCAGTTTATTTATCTGTTAAGGACGTCAGAGGCGTTGACCAAAGGGGTTGGTGATGTAATTTAATTGATGCTGATGTTGTTGGTGACGATCGTTGTTGATTATATTGTGTCAACTTTGTAAGGCTGATATACACTTTTCCTACCCTGTGTAGGCTATTTTGACGCTGCTAACCATGCACCTTGCTTAGTACTTGTATAAGTCTTTATCCACGACGTTCCACTTCCAGGATTGCTCCGGATGTCCCTCTTTCAGCCGGATGTCCGTTACCTTCTTGGTGTTGGCGTTCTAACCTCCGGCTGATTTGTGAGGACTATGGTTAACTGCTCCTCAGATCTCTGCAGGGTAAATCCAGACAGCTAGCTAGACTATCTGTCCAATCTGAGTTTTCTGTTGCACGACTAAAACTACTTTTGAACGTCCACATGTTCCACCAAAACAAGTTCAAGTTTTGCAGCGGCACCGTGGCTCCGTCCGCCGCTTAGCACCACTCATGACGATTGTGATTAGTTTAAAGAAAAGCCAATAAACCAGAGCATGGTTTTCTCCCATCCCAGAATGCTGTGTGGACTAGCCAGACCCTCTCTACAGCGCTGTGGAGGAAGGTCTGGAAAAGTGTGACTATACTTATATATATATATTTCTCTTCCCATCCTGTAACGGTTGTGTTCCAGTTTTTACTGTTGGTTCAGGCTCACCACCCCAGCCCACCCGTGACTGTGTGTATATCTTGTATGTCTTTTGTGTTTATACCTGCCGCACACAGCGTTAATTTGCTTGTTTTTTGTCTATTTGTGTGTGTTTTCTTAAGTTGCAGGGCGTTTGCCCCTGTCGGCCACCGTACAATCGCCCTTCGGGGACACAAATAAAGTTGAAGTTGAAGTTGAAGTCAAATGAATTTCACCTTCCTTCATAAAAATCTTACCGTGATCCTCCGTCACAATTGTTTTTTTTTTTTTACAAACTGTGACTGTATGTTCAGATGTAGCCTTACATTTTATCTGATTGTCCGGAGGCCCCACACAGATTCTAATAACTGATGTGTGAGAGACCCAAGCAAGAGCTGGCCACAACAAAAGAACAATTTGACTAGTCACCTCTCTAAGCCCCAGGTAAGACGACAGGTAATTTTGCAGAGTATTTGCCAGATTAACCTGTGTTGTTTTAGTGGGGCACATTATCAACACGCCCCACTGCTGCAATCTTCTCCCTCGATAAATTACAGCTTCCTATCGTTCTGTATCAGCATTCATCTGAGTGGGGGGGTTTGGGCTGTGATCGGAGCATGGAAAAACTATCTTTCCTGTTTGAAGGCATTCGTCCTTCTCAACTTTGTGTGCATGTTTCAACTAAAATTGCATGCAGTCATCTTGTTTTGTTGTCAAAAATAATAATGTCGTTTTTTTATTTTTATATATGATATATATATATATATATATATATCATATATAAAAATAAAAATATATATATATATCAAGAGATATATATATATATTAGGGCTGTCAGCATTAACGCGTTAATCGCGATGGGATTAAGGGTCGAGCATAATGTGTTATTTTTTTTTAAATCGTATTAATCGCATGCCGCCATTTATTAATTTATTTTCACTTCACTCGGCTTTGCGTCGTGCCTAACAGGATACTATTTTGCCGTACTTCCTCGTAACACATCCTGCTGCTGCAGGAATAGCAACGTGGATTTCGGTGCCTCATTCTGGTGCCACTGATATGTCAGCTCTTCTCTCTGATGCTCTGAAACAGACGTTACAGGAAACAGAAACATTGCTGCATGTGACGCTAGTTAACACTATACTCGACAGCAGCTAACGTTAGCCTACCGCTAGCTAGTTAACACTATACTCGACAGCAGCTAACGTTAGCCTACCGCTAGCTAGTTAACACTATACTCGACAGCAGCTAACGTTAGCCTACCGCTAGCTAGTTAACACTATACTCGACAGCAGCTAACGTTAGCCTACCGCTAGCTAGTTAACACTATACTCGACAGCAGCTAACGTTAGCCTACTGCCAGCTAGTAGCTGGATTAAACACGGTTACAATGCTGACAGCTAACGCTAAACGGTGTAAAGTTTGTCTGTATTTCACTGTAAAGGATTCAACACCGGGATGTAACAATCTGCAGCTGCTGTTGTCGGAAAAACACAGACGGCGCGTTCAATGAAACTGGTAATTTACAGACTTGTGGTGCATTCAAAGTTATTGTTAGATTCAAATGTGTGACTAGATTAAATATATAATAAACAAACACAAATCTTAAAATCAAGTTCATAAAGTCACTTTCTTTGCATTCATTTGATTCCCAATCAAGATCCACTGGTAAGAATTACTTTCCATTGTTAATATGTACTTAAAACAGTTCTGAAATGCAAAATAATAGAATTTTAATCACGTGATAAAACATGTGATTAATCTCAACAATTAATCACGATTAAGAAAATGTAATCGTTTGACAGCCCTAATATATATATATATATATATTTAACTCCTTTCTCAAAACAGCCATATACATGTAAACTGATGTTTTTGAATAAAATTATTCACCAAAATCAAACACTGACACCCACAGTTCATTAGAGGTTTATGTTTTCAGTTTGATTCCAGAGGATATATTATATTACAATCTGTTTTATAACGCTTTTTTATATGAGCCATTACTGTGTGTGTATGTGTGTGTGTGTGTGTGTGTGTGTGTGTGTGTGTGTGTGTGTGTGTGTGTGTGTGTGTGTGTGTGTGTGTGTGTGTGTGTGTGTGTGTGTGTGTGTGTGTGTGTGTGTGTGTGTGTGTGTGTGTATGTGTGTTCTAATTCAGGCTTCATATTTCTGATCAAGAACTGCTTCATTCCTTCATTTTAGAACAAACTACACAGGATTTCCTGGTTATTTGCAGTGGGGGAAAAGTCACGTGAATATTTAATCAAAAAAGAAAAGTATTTGCCTGATTATTAAGGGTATTTCTTTTTATTTCACTGTAATTTAGATTTTTCTTTTGAGCCTCTGTACATGTTTGACATTGGTATGATTACATATATGTTTTCATTGACCTTCTTACTAAATATCTAACTGGTAAAGTCTTGACGTTGATAGCATGGTGCCACATGGTGGTCTTACTCTCTTGTAGCCACACATTCCACAGTCTATCCCTGTTAACTGCAGCCTTTCATTGATACAGGCCGTGTAAAAGCATGCAGTCTGCCAGACGTTCGCCCCGTCACCTGTGCTGTTCCCAGTTGTCGATGCCTGCAGCCTCCTGTCAGCATCACCATTATCATGAAACCCAGTTTGGCGCTGGGGGGAAACGAGTGACGAGTGAAAGAACTAGAGGCGGCCGGGGAAGGAGATGACGACAAAGTCCCAAACCACATTCTGAATCAGACCCCCCTCCTCTGGGAACTAACTTCTTGTGGACTCAGCACTGCACCTCCAGAGGCCCGGGACCCCGGCGCTGATGGATACCCAGGTGGTTGACCGTGAGGGAGGAAGGGCCCATTAGCAGATGGAAGAAGGACCCTGAAGCCGACAGGGTTAGTGTGAGACGTAGCACAGCTGAAGGGGGCAACAGGGCTGTCATCATCACCGCGACGGCCCAAAGTGGAACCCAATCCCCATGCTAATTACCAAGAAACCATAGGCAGAATTATAATGAAAAGATGCTGATGACACTCCATTTTGTACTGGCCATTTGTCTGTGTCAATTTGTATTTCACCATGTAGTTTAATAAAGTTTTATTACACACATAAAAAGGATACTCAAAATATGAATAGTGCTTCTCTTTAGGCCTGTGTGCTCGCTGTGCCTGTGTGATACCATGGACAGAGTCACAATATGCAATGCACTGGCCCAGTGGATCCCAAAGTGGGGTCCGGGGAACCCCTGGGGTTCCAGCGGGTCCCCAGAAAACAGGAGAATCATTTATTTGCATTCATTTATTTTTATTCCATCCATAAATACGACAATGACACAATGTGGGACTATTTTTGTCATTGGTTTCATACACTTTCGGTAATAAAACTTTTAAAGCAAAATTCAGATGCTGGACCCTGGGACAAAAAACGTATCAAATGGGGGTCTGTGGTGTAATTTGTGTCAGTTTAGGGGTCCTTGGTGTGAAAAAGTGTGGGAACCACTGTATTAGCCAACATGGTCTCATCAGTGCACTCTAGCTACACGGCAGTTCTGCTACAATAATGCCTAAACAAATGTCTTCTATTTTTAGAAGCTTTATGCGTGAAAATAAACATTATCTCCAAGAAAATATAAATCCATTTAAATACAGTTGTTTAAACCTAACTTCACAGACACTGCAAGTAAATAGAGCAAAATAAACTGTGTACCTTCTCAGGTGAAAACCCAGAACAGTAAAGAAGAGTAAATAAAGCTAGTAAAGTGCAACACACACACACACACACAAACACACGCACGCACACACACACAAAAAGTCAATAAAATTCCTTTGAAAATAACAACTCTTTACAGGAAAGTGTAAAAAATGTACATCCAAAGATACAGAAGATGTGTTTTGATAAACCCTTCAAAATAACTACCTCCACATATGATTTTACATTCATTTATATAGTTCATAATTTATCGCAACAACATAAACACTACTATACAAGTACAAATGTTCCTCAATGTCATTGCCGTGCTTATATCTTCTCTAAATAGGCCAAAATATTCAGATATTTCCTCAGACCGACCCACACACAGCTGGAGCGCTGCAGTATTTCTCTTTATACTGACTCCTAAATGCTGTTTAGCAGTAACAGGTCATCGAGTCTTGACTGAATGTAAACATGTTTGACAGCAGCACCTCGCATCAGGAACATGATAGCAGCAACAAGGAGTGTCCCCAAAGCCCTTAAATCCCTCTATGGAGAGTGTCTTTTCGCACCTGCAGGCCATGAGCACCAACACCATGGCCTCAATCCATCCGCCTGTCTCCCAGGCCAAGGTCCACCATCTGAGAGGGCGGGGGAAGCCATCACTCAGCCCAGGTCAGCTCTCCTGGGATGGGATAACTTGGGCTAGTTGGTCCCCCACCCCTGGCTCCTCCAGTTTGGCTAATGCTTTAAACACCTGCCTCTATACTTTCAGGAGAGATGAGCTCGTTTTAGACAGTGGATCACAAGGGTTGCTATGCTACAGACCTGTGCCAAGCAGCGTTTGCTAACCACTGTTAGTGTGTGCTATGACCGGCTCGGTGAAGATTGACTGCCTGTGGATGATTCAGACGGTGATGAAAAAGCCTGTTATCTAATAACAAAAAAAACTCATTTATACTGCGCCCCTTGCAGCCTAACATGCTTACCATGGAAACACAATGTCCATGGTTCAAATACTGACAGGGACCTTTGTTTGTTACATGTCCCTCTCTCCACATTTCCGGTCTGTCTTCAGTGCTAAATAATGGTTAAAAATATATTAACAAATAATAATGATTTACTACTACTTCCATGTGACTGTGTCAATGGTGGTACTTTTTTAATGTAGTACTTTGTGTCTATTACTATGTGTGTTCCATTGTCTCATTATGGGTCCTTATCTGCCAATACTGTTTAACCCTGTTTGGGGTATATGCTCTATTCATTAAAACAATAAATTATTTCCTGAGACACAATTCAAGCAGAATTATGCTTCATCTCTTAGTTTACATGAATACCTGATTTACCATGCCATTGTTGACAAATTATAGAGTGAAAAGATTACTTCTTTTAGCCCTGATTGTTGGTGGTGTTTGTACCTTGCTGCACAGCTACAAACCCGAAAACATGTTGCTTTGCTGATGAAGTCTTTGTTTTCGGAAAAACAATAGATTTATAGTTCATTCAAAGAGCAAATATTGACTCTGATACGAGTGTTTTGTCTCAGCTCAGATGGTTGTAGTAAAATACACAGTTATATCTGAGCTACGGCCAGCATCTTATTACCAGAGTGGGTAAAAGACTTCATGTGAAATAGCCCGGATTTTCATTTGACTATTGTAGAAAGGATCTGGCGTTAACGTGCAGGACATTTTTAAGATACAATCTTTCCTCGCAAATTACCCCCTAGGCTGGTTGCCATGGGGATAGGATTAACTTATTTTCTTTAAGCATCAGTACAAAAAGAAAACAAACAGTAAAAGAGCCTTCATCAGATATGGCTCCCCCAGTTTGGGCTATGTTTCATTATCGCCCAAGTGCTCAACAAAAGCTAAAAGAATCCAGAGGTCCGTCTATTGCATAAAAAGGACAGACAAAAAAACCTGCCAAACAACTTAGTGCAGATACAGAACAAAACTGCACTTCATTTTGCCTCTAATTACACTAATGGAAGTCCCTTTGTAGGCCTCAGTGCTTCCAAACCGTGGAGCTAAAAGAGGATAGGCACTCTGCTAAAGGCCCCATTGTGCTGGGTAAGCCCCTGGCTTAGACGGAGAGGGAGACAGGACCAGCTGTAATTAGTTTAGCTCCCTCGCTGCTTCACATCTTGCCAGGAGAGAGCTTTGCCCAGTGAAAGGTGTCTCCACAGGGCTCTGTGTCTGAATCGAGGGTGGATCATCCACCAAAGGTCCTGTGGAAAGGGGCAGGGGATCCCTTACGTCCGATCTGACATGCTGTGACTAAATTGGACGAGGGGGAGTCATACAATATACATGGTTAGATGAGTGAAGGGATCTAATTACAAAGTAGTAATGGAGGATAGTGAGGTATTCACTCAGCCTCTGGGACCAGCAACCTACTCGTATAACTTTTGAAATAAAGGTCAAAAATCAATTAAACAGAAACCTGGCTGTACTGTACTTAGAACTCATGGTGCATATGGAATTTGAAAATAATTCCATATGCACAGAGGAACAGATGAATGGGATTAACCACATTAGGACAATTCAGTGTACATTTTCAATCAAGAATGGTACACAAAATCACCTTTAAATACTTCAATGTGACACACATTGCATCATTCCATGAGACAACTCCCACTCATCTGGTGCTTAAATAGGCTCATACAAACCAAAAACATATTTGTAATTACTGTTACAATACACAATGCTGACTGCAGTCCATACGGAATGGACGAGGCATTCATGGAGAACATGAAAAAAAAACTGTGTATATCGTGAGAAATATATGAAGTCCTGCCACAGTTTCCATGGAAAGGCTGGCGTTTCCCAATGTTTGTCTAAATCCTGCCTACCAGAGTTGTTTTCCATTTTCATTGAGGATTTTTTTTCCCACTGTGGATGTTGTCTTTAGGAGGTGGGTTGTTCACACCTCAGTGAGCAGCCTCAATGGTACCCAGCCCAAAGTCGGCCATTTTACCCAGCCTTTTGCCCTGTTTGAATGGATGCCCTCTCCCCCCATTTACCCTCTCCATGAAAGAAAAGGGCCTAAATAATCTCCTCTTGCTTTAATCAGGGAAGCTCAGGAGGATTGTACAGAACCAAGGGGTTTGTGCCTTTGTGCTGGCCTTGACTGTCTTGATTCCATTGGCATTTTCTGGCAAAGTCCACCACCCGGGGCCTTTTTAATTTGCTCTCTATTGACTCTGTGTTAATTGGGTTGGGGAGAGATGCAGCCACATTTCAACCCCAAGTTCAGTCATCTTAAACCTTTGTTGTGTTTTTCACACATTTCACAGAAGATGAACAACCTGCTGCGACGCAAGCAGTGTGAGGGAAGTGGAGGAGCCGGACAGCGAGGGGGGGGGGGGGTATTGGCAGAAAAGGATTCAGGATTTCGGTTGTATGTTTGAGAAAGGGTGAGATGACAGTCTGTTGGATTTCTAAGACGTTCAACACTGTCTTTCTTTTGGTATTATTGTGACTGGGTGATCTCATAGGTTAATAGGGCCACAAGTAACTATCTGTCTGTCTATCTATCTATCTATCTAGCTGACCCCATTTCCCCCAGGTATTAACATGCAATATGTATTGCATAACCTGGATATGGAAAAATGTCAAGAAAGGAGTAATGCAAACTGATGCATTGCAATTGATTGTTGATGACGTAAGACTCGCAATGACCAAAGTGCATTTTAGATCTGGTGTGCTATGGTCAAAGCCTTTGTTCCCTCCCTTTATTTGTAAAAATGCTCACGCTCATGCTGTGTGAAAAAGCTGCAATAACTTATTGCAGCTTTTCACAACTCACAATGAAAAAGGTTGGACCACAGGTCAAAGTGTTTTAGGTTTCCCACCAGGGAAAAGGGCCATGGACGAAGCTATTCTATCTAAGAGTAATGCTGGTCATAGCTGTCTATTACGCTGCCTTTGTCTCTCCATAGGTGGTGTGTAAGGTTAGGGGGGAGTTGGGGTTCGGTGGGGGCTGACTGATACAAATGAAGTGTCCTTGTAAGAGCACCGGGGTGTTTAAGTGTGTAATCATTTGTTGCCTCCCTGCGGACCCACTAGCCAGACGGAAAGAAGTCAACGCTAAAAGAATCATGAAATCCCAGCAAATTTCAGAATGCACCCCAAGGAATCTCATTAAGGAGCTCCACACGTCGATGGCGCAGCCTCACACTGCTGTTTTTCTTAGCAGTCCATGGAGGATTTAACTGGATAATGGTATTGGTTTCACATCAGCGCAGGAGCAGGAAGACCACAGTGGATAAGGACAGACTCTCTCTCTCTCTCCCCAGTTTCCCACTTCTTGACTGAGTAATTATTCCTTAAGCCCACCTACCCAGGCAACAAAAATAGAATTGATTTCCCATTATGTGAAGCATCACTCCTGCTGGGGAGGTCCTGTCAGGGTGACCAAGCAGCGAGCTGTCATCTAACCCGAGAGCCTGGGACTGGCTGTGAGCTGCTGCACAGGTCTATCGATGTGATCCTGTGCTTCATTTCCTAAAACAAAGTAGACACGCTGTTGTTACACCTTTCTGCCCCGGATGAGTCGCTTGGCCACAGTTAGAAAAGGCTGAGATAAAGGGAGCCAGACTCACACAAACACACACTGCTGGGTTTATTGACTTTAAAGTGTGTGAGTTTTAAAAGGTCTCTGCACTGGTACACTATCAAGTTATGTTTGACTGTGGTGGGGCTAAATCAAAGTCAGTCCCATGGCATAGGTTAAAGATGATGCCAAGCTATTTCTTGAGTTGGTATTACTTAACATTTTAAATATATGGGAAAGAATCACATGAGGGACCAAACCACATGGTAATACAATTGTTAGTTATTAAACTAGAGCGATAGGTAGGCTTCACCATATATAATTTCCACTAATATCTGTGGAGCTTTTTTTCTGCATGAGCCCGGCACAGCCAGCTTACACCGTGCCAAGTACATAGAAACTCATTTGCACGCCAATAGTCACTATTGTATGGTTTCGAAATGTTATTACTTCCATAAATAGATGTGGATCAGATGGCGAGTTGTGTGTTGACTGTTGAACTGAAAGATGCCCTTTGCATTGGAGAGATGGAGAGACAGTAATAATATAGAATGTTTCAAAGTCACAAAGTGCTTCATAGGAGTATAATTGTTAAAAGTAAAATAAAATGTAGAGACGAGACAAAAATGAGACAACAGAACATATCACAGAAGAAAGGGTATTCAACAGTGTCGGAGCCAGCACTTTAATACAGGCACAGTCACCTTTTGCTTTTAAGTCAAGTGCGAGGGACAACCAGTAAGCCCTGGTCAGATGAGTGACCTACTGGTAATGTAAGGATTGGAGCAGAACAGAGATGTGCATAGGTGCCTTACCATTCCAGGCTCCATATGTCTGAATCCTAAACTTGATAGGGATCCAAAGTAAAGAGGATAAAATGGGGAGTGATGTAAGTTGTCCGTCATGCTTGTGTTTCACTACTTCACTTCTTTTTCCACAAAGGCAAAAAACCACCTTGAGCGAGTGTAAAAATCTTTTTGCACAATTAAGGATGTTTTATTGAATTTGGCTGTTTTCATTCAGCTATTTTAATACAATACTTGCGGTAATGGCATGATCTTGAGCTTATGATGTGGACAGCAATGGAGCACTATGGCACAGAGAAAAAGGATATATCAGGCTTTAGATACACACACAATACTTCTTAGAAGAATCAATTCATTGTTGGTTTTGGTCTTTTTATGGGATGACAATAAGAAAAATATAGAACTTCATCAGTCTCTATTGTTCTTCATATTAAATTATACCAAATACTGGGCAAACCGGTACACACAAAAAGCTGGTAAAATACAGATGACTATCTCCAATACCACTTCTGTGTGTTGGTACATCAAGCAGCTTTAATCACTGAAACATTTGCAACATCAAAGTTTACCGTTCATGTTCAGTCTGTCAAATACGACCTCGCTCTCTCATTGCTGATTGCTGTGGGATGGATTCAGTGTTCCCTCAGCAAAGCTCTGCTTTCATCCCATTTCACAGCCACACTGTCCTCCTAAGCAGGTGCCAATCACAGCAGGCTAACTCGCCCAAAGCCCTGAGCGGCTGGAACTCATTAGAAAAAGCTGGGCATGTTTTGGTCCAGCCCGCATTCATCCAGAACCCAATGTGAGACATTCCTCGGGGCGGGGAGAGGTTAATCAGCAGGGCAAAAACAATGAGCTGAGATCCTGCAGGTAGGGAGGAGGAGAAAGAGGAGGAGAAGGAGAAAGAGGAGGGCGGATGATAGTCTGTGTCCGAGGGTGTACGAAGGACGGCGTGGTGGGTCGACTGTGAAATGAGGAAATGCATCAGGAAATGCACAAGGACATCCAGGATGCTACACATTTCTGTGTGTGCGGCACTTTTTGCAATGCATACTAAATCGCAGCATATGAAGTGTGTTATAGACACGGAAGTGGTTGAAATGCACCATCTGTTACTAGTGAAAGGTCTCGTGTTTTAGTAAGACGGCACAGCTCTACACTGGCCTCTGATCACTTGGTGTGTCATTGTTCCGTTGCATTCCTCCCTTTGTGTTACAAGGCTAGGGAATGTGTTCAGAGCAGCACGCTGCTGAATGTTTGGCTACAATAGCATGAAACAGAAATGCACAGACTAAGCTGCCTTTGCAGGTAGATATCAACATGCCCTTAACAAAGAATTCAGAAATCAAATAGAGTGAAAACCTGAGGAAATTTGAGGAAATATGTTTTAGTTATGCTTTTTCTTATTTGCTTTGAAATGGCTTTTGGGAGGCTTCGTCTCTGTAACGTGGGAGCAGATCTAAAATATAATGGATTGTGGATAGCTTGCACAGTTTGATATGTACACCATGGCCTATTTTAACCGCTAATGATGCAGGCTGAGTGTTGATACAAGGCCAGTCCAGCTGTAAGACTCGCTGTGGTTAGCTTTTTATGAGACACTCAGCGGACAAGCCCTTGGCCCTGGCCCATGCCAGGCAAACCACATTTCCCTAGCACTGCCACACATATGGGACAGAAATACTGACCAGCAAACATAGTTATGAAAAAGAATGATTCAAATAAGACACCAAGGACTGATCTACATTTTCTTTGGTGACTCTAGGGAAGATTATTTACAGCGATACTGTTTGCAAAAGAAGTCAAATGCCAGTACCCTCTTGCTCACACTCCACCCTCAAGGATTTTGAAACTCCTCTGTCTTCCCCTGCTGCAGCTACTGGACACATTCATTAGCATATCTGGTCATTTTCCCTTGTTAACATGCACCAGCCTTATTAGTTTGTGCCTCAGTTATCAGTCCGTACCATATGCTGTGTAGGTGGCACAGAGTCTAGACAGATCCTTTGGCAACTCTATCTAACCCCCCCCCCCCACCCCCCCGAGACTTTCCTCTTGGTTTGACTGCTTCACGACATGAGTTTATTCATCTCCTTCTATGTTTGATAACCCTCCCCTCCTGGGCCCTGTGAGTGTTTGCGTGTGTTTGCGTGTGTTTGCGTGTGTGTGTGTGTGTGTGTGTGTGTGTGTGTGTAAGTGCCTGCATTGCTGAAAAGGCCAATAATGCAAATTCTCCTCTAAAGGCATTAGGCAAAGTGTGTGTGTGTGTGTGTGTGTGTGTGCGTGTGTGTGATGTCTGCACCACATTCAGTTGTGTTCAGGGTTTCTTTCATCTCACCCCTTGTGAAGCTGAATGTGTTAAACTCGTGTCCACCTGTCTTTGTTTCTCTGTGGTTTAAAGTTAATTTGACATAGGGACACACACAAACCTTTTTCATCTGACTGTGCATCCCTCTGGATCAACTTATTTATTCTGTTCCTCTACAGTAGACCTACAGTGCAGTATAGAGGCATATTTTCCCCAACCCTGCAGTCACTGATGCGGTGCCTTTTGAGCTTTACGGTCCAGTATGCAGTTTACAGAGATAATGGTGGCAGATTGTATGATATTGTTTGAGGCAATAGGTCCTTTCCTTCAGACAAAACAAGACCAAAAGGCTCATCATTGTTTATTTTACCAGCTTAAATTATGGTTGCTGGGGTGTTTTTTGCTGTATGAAAATAAGAAACCTGCAAAAGGGTCCTAAACATGCATTTAATGGCTACATACATCACATGACTTGCATATGACTTGCAATGATACAGAAAAGACTGAGGTTAAGCGAAAGCTAATAGATCCCAGGAAGAAAACTCCAGCTGATGATCCATATAGAAGAAATGCGGAGATAAAGAATCTGTATTGTTGGTGTTCCAGGTGAGATCTAGTTTGCCCTAATGCTTTAGTAAAGCATTATTAGTAAAAAACCAACTCAAACGTTAGAACTATTTTAAGCCATGCTAGCGGCATGACCCATGTGATGACTCAGGTTGATCCCCCACTTTGGGCCAGACTGAAATATATCAATTACTATAAGATGCCATTTTTTAAGGACATGCATGTTCCCCAGAGGATGAATTCTACCGACTCCCCTCTGTCTTTTTTTTAGCTCCACGATGTGGTTGACATTTGTGTTTTGTTAAGTGAACAAGAATTGAATGGATTGCCATTAAATTTGGTATGTTCCCCACAGGATGAATTATAATAATTTCAGTAATACCTTAATGTTCCCTCTAGTAACTCCATCAGTTAAAAAGTGTTATTTGTCTAATATTGGTTTATGGCCAAATACCTGCAAAGCTTGCCACATTTCCACCAGCCTCAGCTCTATGTTTATTACTATTAAGGTGACGTTAGCATGCTAACACACTGATCACTAATATGGTGACTATGCTGAAAACCAGTTAACGTTGTCATTGTGAGCAAGTTAGCATGTTGATGTTGCATTTAGCTCAAAGCACCAATGTGTTTGCATGTATCCTGATTATACGTGCAAAAAGGTTTTGAGGATTGAAAAATAAATGTGCAAAAGTCTAAAGGGTAAAATCCCTTATAACACATCACATATCCTAAAATCTGATACGTACCATAGATCTGTCACATTGCCTCCACACAGATGTGTAACGCCTAAATGGGGCTTCATCTAACGTAACGTGTACAGATAGTTAGCTCCTTTCATGTTTGCTCTATTTTGGGTTTTAGGAAGGCGCTAATGAGACAGAACCTTTGGATGCAAAGAATCGCCATGC
The DNA here is from genome assembly GCF_031162955.1 of Sander vitreus. Lineage (NCBI taxonomy): Eukaryota > Metazoa > Chordata > Actinopteri > Perciformes > Percidae > Sander > Sander vitreus. Next base: position 652,057 of record NC_135865.1, on the reverse strand, counting down.
ACACTGCTTTGGCATGTTGAGAAATTCAAAGCATGACTGGCCTGCTGTGTCTAGTTACAGTTGCTTGGGTAATGATCAGTTAGCAAATGTTAGTTATGTCGTCATACATAAATAGATAGTTTTGGCCAGACAGAAATGATAAATCCAAATAATCTAGGGCCTCATAGGTCATTTCCCCTTCCATGTTTTTATAGTATGGTTTAGAGGAATAGAAAAGAAAGAAAAGTTCTGTCAATCATCCTAATGTCAGTTGGCTCACAGTTCCAATGTAACCCCTTCATAAATCTTTGAATTAAACACAGATATTATTTTACAGCTAATAAATATGTATCCAATGAGAATTGGATTTCTCCAACAGTTCAAGTGATTGTGTTGCCAAATGACCATGACTTTGGGTTCCCACAGTGACCTCATTATGTTCTAAATTTATCGATTTGGTTCCTTCTCTGTGGTCAGCTTTCCTAAAAACCTCCATGGAGCTTTGACTAGCATAGGAATCAATAGTTAATGACTGAATGACAGAGCTATTTTTTTAAGCATATGTCAAAAAACACCAGATGGAGCCCATTTGTGGTCGGATCAATGTTCCCATTAATTTGTCAAAATGTTGTCCTACAGCAAGTACAAGACTGATTATTTCATTGCAAAGAGGTGATGGGATTTTCCTCAGTGTAAGTACACGACCACCCCTTCCCTGTCTGCAGGGGGGAGCAGTTGGACCTCACCCACCAGCAGCAGAGAAGTTACCAACGTGACATCGGATCTCACCTGCAGGGGCTCCATGATCTCAGCTGAAGCCAGATTTCAGATAGAGGGGACGGGTTGTCCAGACAGGCTGCTTGGACGTGGGCCAGCCGCACAAGCTGTGAAAAGGTCCTGCGGCCTCCCTCACATACGCCAGCGCTAGATTTGTTCTAGCTCTTCTTTACTTCCCCTGCCATCTGTGGTCTTAATGAAGCTGTCAAGAAGCTGTCATTCACTCATGAGTGGCTGTGCCTCACAGCACGACGGCTAACATTTAGCCAACAGGGACTCAGCAAAGTCCTGAGCCGTGGCATAAAGTTTCAGAATTGCTGCGTAAATGACTTTTTAGAGCACCAGACATCATCGGCTGTCAGCAACTTTTTACCTGTGATGATACAAGCTGGTTGAATCAGAGACCAAAGGCACACCATTGCTTGTATTCGTTCTCGGGAGAATAAACTCACAGGTTGTGTGAAATGAATGGGCAACGGCAAATCACAGCATGCCATAAAGTCTTGGACCAGAGCGAGATGGTAGTCGTGAGGAACAAAAGAGAAAGTCCTACTGTTGGTGGCGAAGGAGTCATGGCAACGGCAGATCGCTGGGTAGTTGGTGAATGACAGAAGGGATTTTGATTCTTGTTCGCATGGTGTCACACATGGCTGCAACAGGGACTGGAGGCTTTGTGGCGCTCTGTGTATCCACGCCCTCCTGTTTATCGACTGCCAATGTCCATTGTTTTTTGGGGCAAAGTGGACCCTCCCTCTGTCTCAAGGTAATTCACCAAAGACAATCTGGAGCTCGTGGGTAGGGGAGGGTATGGGATCTGGGTTTATTGGACACACACTTGCTTCTTTGGTATTCTTTTAAAATAACCACAATGCTGTGGTTGTTTTAAAAGAAACTGCACTGCAATGTAATAAGCTAAAATAACACCATTACTTCACTAAGTAAACTGGAATTACATTGATTTTCGAGCAGAGTTTCAATCTTTATACATGACTGAACTGAAGTGGTGTCTAAAGATGACGTCAAAATAATTGGACCTGATTTGAAATTGACCATGGAAAACCTACCTAAAGCAGATGTGCATACATGTTTGTTTTTTTAAAGAGAGAGACAATCCAAAACAGGCCTGAGGACTAACAGACTCTATCCAAAAAGACCCCAGGATAATTAGATGCCATTCAAAATGATTTTGACCCAGACCAAATTGGGTTCCTTGGAAATCAATGCATTGACCGGTAAAGACTTAGTTGTAGTCCAAAGTGTGTGTCATATAAGAGCACCAGTCGACTGATGCGTACAGTAATGCCTCATGTATCATGAGTCCAACAGCCTGCATTGTATGTGGGTGCATGTCCTTGGAACAAAAACCTTCACTCTTAATTACTGTTCTAATCCAGTTTTATCTCTCATGACCATAATTTCCACACTAATGTCATAATCACCCTCAGGCTGCAGCTCTCCTATGATGGTGAGTTGAGGAGGAAAAAGACAAATTGACATAGATTTGGACCCAAGTTCAATGTCTTTGAGGGGAGACTTTCAACCATGAGAAAGTGTTTCGGGCGGGTGTCGCTTTTTCCGCTGGAGCTTGTCGGACTTGTGAGAGGTGGAAGGGTTGGAGGCTTTTTGCGAGATGCGCGGTGCCAAATGGGGATGAGTAGACAGTCCAAAGAGCCAGTTGTTCTGGGCCTATGAGGAACGTAGCCACGCTGACGTTAGCAAGCGCTCCCCTTTTATAGAGGAGAAGTAGCACAGAGCCAAAAGAGGCAGTATAGAGGGAGCCAGCCAAAGCTAGCAGGACATCTTAGCGGCTGTGGCCCATTCTCATCAGGCTGCTAAGCCTGGACAGACACCCGCAACCGCAGAGCTTGGAGCGGACCGCTGCTCAGTCCCTTTCATTTAACCAATCACTCTTTCATTTCTCCGACTCCAGCCTCTCTCTTTCGCTCATACACATCTGTCTCTGTCAGTTTCTCCCTCCACCTTTGGCTCCCTCTCTATCTGTCTTTTTCCTTCAAGCTTTTTTTGGCTCCCCCACTTGTCAATCTGCTAAACCTATTAGGTATTACTAAGAGGACAAAAATGTGGCTTAATGAAATAACACGGGGAGTAACACCCTGCCGTGGGTGAAGATGAAACCGGTCTATTTATGAGTGCAGAACAAATAAACTAGCTTTGAGGGTGCGCCTGGACTGTGTCTGCCACAGAGTAGTGGCAGGGCCCCAGAAAGCAGCACTTTTCTGTTCAATAAAGCTAGAGGAAAATCCATTTCACTCCCATAACTGAAGTCTTTATGAACAAAGAACATTATGGTTGGCTTTAGCTTAGCAATGTTTCTGCCCACTGTGCCCAAGGCACAAAATTGTAAATTGTATGTATCCAGGGTTGACTTTTAGTCCAAATGTCTGGTCTTGTTGTTGATTTAAAGTAGCAGGTTTATGCTGTTGAGTGCAAAAATAATGATCCACCGTCGGCCATTAAAGGAAATATCTATCCTCAAAACCTTTATCTCTGGAAGAACAGCTTTATACAGTACCTTGTGTTTCCAGCCATGGATTGACTGGTGTACATTTATTTCTTTTCACAGATAGCTGGCATACTGTTATGGAGCCATACTGGAGTTGATATAAAATACTGTTACTGTTAATGTCAGGTTTTACAATTTGAATCAAAGATTTGCTTTTCAGTGTCTATTATTTCGCTAAGAGGAAACTCAATAAAAAGTAATTTGCCACCACTATATAGTATTAAGTTGCCGTGAGCTGTAGCCTACATTCACCACTTCTAAACAGAGGCAGAACATAAGGTAATCTCGGAGATTATTCCTTCACAGTGTTTTGCAGAAAAGACGCTGCACTTTTCATCAGACTCACCCTGGGCCAGGTTAATTAAGTCTACTGCTAACTTATAATACTAATAACATCCTTGGAATCAAATCCATACTTCACTGTTAACCGTTAAGCCACTAAACCTGTATGGAAATGAACACCTCTGCTGTGTTCAATGATCAACGATCATAAGACACAAGACAACGTCTCTCTCTCTCTCTCTGTCTCTCTCTCTCTCTCTCTCTCTGTCTCTCTCTCTCTGTCTCTCTCTTTGCACACACACACAAATGGTCCGGTTCCGGTGGTTGATGAACGTAGATGATTAGCTCTCATAACGGGCCAGGTGGGTAACACACTGCCATGAATCCATGACGCTAATGTCTGATTACTCCCCATTTCCATTGTGATATTTTGTGATTACATTCTGAATCTGCCACGTTCTCTGTCAGGTAAATCAGTAAGTCAGTAGCAGGCTATACAGTTGAGTTGCATATTAAGTGGTTTGGGGTCTTTTTGTAAGTCATTTTGGGGTACAATTTGGTTTTGAAGAATACTACAAGCAGCAATACCACAGGCCAAGCAATCAGCCCGTTCCAAACAGGCACATTTTCAACGGGCACTGTACTAGTAATAACAATGACTGGAAATGTAGCATGAAATCATGTTGCTATGGTTACCTGTAAACACTGGTAATGTGCAGTGGTTATTCGAAGTGTCCTGAAAAAACAAGGAAGGGTCAAAGGCATTGACCATGAGTCAGTGGATGGCTGACCGGTCTCCAGTCTTATACTAAGTTAGGGTAAACATAGTCTTGCATTGCCAGAACTTCCTCCACAGTGCTGCGGAGGAGGGTCTGGCTAGTCCACACAGCATTCTGGGATGGGAGAAAAACGTGCTCTGGTTTATTGGCATGTATTTAAACTAATCAAAATCATCTTGGGCGGCACTAAGCTCCAGATGGAGCCACGGTTTCTCTGCTAAATAGCCTCGGGAAGGAACTTGTTTTGGTGAAACGTGTACGTTCAAAAGTAGTTTTAGTCGTGCAAGAGAAAACTCAGATTGGACAGATAGTCTAGCTAGCTGTCTGGATTTACCCTGCAGAGATCTGAGGAGCAGTTAAAGGTGCTGTAGGTAGGATTGTGAAGATCCAGGACTTAGCAAAAAAATTTGAACATCAACAACTTCTCAGTCCCTCCCCCCTTTCCGCTAAAGCCCAAAACGGTCTCCTAAGCCCCTCCCCCCACAAGGGAGAATGAATTGCATGAGCAGTGATTGACACGCAATTAGACACCCCTCCTGCCCCTGATTGGTGCGTCTGAACAGGGAGTGGTGGATTTTTGCAAATCACACTACAGGCTGTAGGTGGTGCCAGAGGAGCCAGATTTTTTTCTTTTTTAATGACCTGCTTCATGTAGTTCTACTGGAACATAGGGTCAGTTTCAGCAAATATGACAGAACGTTATTTTTATAAGTCTTACCTACTGCACCTTTAACCATAGTCCTCCTAAATCCACCGGAGTTTAGAACGCCAACACTAAGAAAGAGGAAGGTAATGGACATCCGGCCGAAATGAGGGACATCCGGTGGATCTTCCGGCGGCACCGGAGCAATCCCCTTAATGAATTGTTGTAGACTAAGCCAAACATGTCCTGACTCCAGCTCTGTACTTAACCCAGACCAAGATTAACCCAAGATTAGTATCAATCCTCTCACATACTTTCAGAAGCATAGCAAATAGGCAAAACGACCTATTCCCTTACTATAATTCAGTCCTGTTCAGTTTCCACCCTTTCCTCTACCTTTCAGTTTCTTTTCTCCCGTGTGCATGGCATCGGCTCCACCTGAGCGGTAGCTTAGTGTGCCAGCACGGAGCTCAGGAGATAATGCACACAGCTACAGGACAGATTTATTCCAACATGGCCGGCCATGTACATGGCCAAAAGGATCCCCATCGCCTCCCAAAGCAACGCTGTCCTTTGGAGCCATGAGGACAAAGAAGGGGAACGAACCACGGGGGCCTCAGCAGCACCAAAGTATGCACTCAGTGGCATGCCGAAAGACCCTTTCCACAGGCTCCTTCTTTCTCATTATACACCTCCATCACTTTGCTCTGAGGACTCTCTCTCTCTCTCTCTCTCTCTCTCTCTCTCTCTCTCTCTCTCTCGCGCGCTCGCACACACACACACACGCACGCACACACACACACACACACACACACACACACACACACACACACACACACACACACAGACAGACACAGACACAGAGATCAGTCATCCATACAGATTACAACACCCACTCAGGGGGTTGTGGATGGGTTCTTGTCTGAGACTCTCACTATTGCACTGTTATTTTTGGAGCACCTTTGTCATATCTGCTTGTACTGTAATACGGTCCACTGTAGCCTACAGACTAGCAAGAGGCTTGCCTGTATACACTCTACAGCTAACGTGTGACATGATGAGCAGAATGTTGAGGCTTAAGCTGTAACAAATTATCAGGGAAACATGCTTGAAGGCCTGGAGTGATACACCTCTGATATTTGTAATCAACAAAGCCTGGAGTCCTTTTCTTTAATCATATCTTGAATTAGTCTTGGAGTGACCTGAGGTACAAGTATACAGTATTTCAGTATTTTCCGCAGTGCATAGGGATACATAGAAGCACAGACCATACTGTATTTCCAAAGTCAGATTTTACAATAGAAACATATTTTCTAGGCAATACATGTCCTACTAAAACAATATTGCTTTAACTTTATTAACCGTAACATTTTTCTCCAATACCTTTAGGTTAGTTTTATATCATAATAATAGCACATACAATTAAATGTATGTTTTTATCAGTGATAAAACTAACCAAAACTGACTTTAGCTTTGTTTAACTCATTCATAAAACAAAAATAAGCCATCCAATAGGAAATCTAATAGTTTTTGTGGGAACTTATTTTTTTTTAAAGCAGTAACAAGTTGAATTTTTAACAGGTTAAGAATAGGTGAAGTAGCTCTGCTGACAAATCTGAAGAATCCCTCTTTGGGAAATAGTCCACATTATTCCCAGATCTTTACAGCCATTTTTGGCAGGCAACCACAAATTGAGGTCAAAAAATTCTTGTGGCCACCACATTTGAAATACATTAGTTGTTTAACCTTGTCCCTTTAATTCATGCTACTATATGTATGTTTTTCCCTTCATTTTTCAGGTGAGAAACCAAGCTGATTTTGCTATAGCAGCTTCCCAAACCTGACCGGTTGGCAGGCTGGTCGCTTTGGCTTGAATGCAACTAATAAGCTATTGAGTTGGGGGGTTTTTATTTGAAAAAAATGCTAAGCTATCATTAAAATCAATTATGTGTGTGGTGAAGTGGATTTATTTTATCCCACTTTACTCTTGAACCAAATGTTGGAAATGCGTGCAAACCTCACCCTGCCGTGGGCTCAGTTATTCAATCTGGCCTTTAAAAAAGTGACCAGGAAAAACCGAGCTGAGAACAGTGGAGATAAATAATAATAAAATAATGAAAAAAATAATAAAAAGTGGGATGAGCCTGAGTAACAAGCATTAGGCCTATACCTCCCGTGTCTGGCAATCTCCTGGGAACTCTTGCAGAGCAACAGATGGTAAACTCTGAATGACTCAGCCACAGCTCCTCCATGCGTGGTCCTCTACTGTCACCTGCTGGCCACATGCAGGACAGATAACTGTATTCAGAAATACAAATAATAGGAAAAAGGTTGCCTTAACAGACCTTTGTGTTCCCATCATGTGAAATGCCTAAAGACAAGTAGTAACATCTTAACATTGATTGTAAAACTCACATTTGGTCCAATAAATGAAGTTCAGACACCCATTGTGAGTGATGATGAAGAGATATCCATGCAGACTCGCACTCTAATGATAAACACATGTGAGTCTTCCCACTATCTGGGCCAATTATAGACAGCCGACACTAAACAATCTGTCACAGGCGTATAGAAAAATGACCCCTCCCCCCCTCCGATACAAAAGGAGGATGAAAAATGACATGGAATGTGAAGAGGTGAGAGCAGATGGATTATGAACTATAAATGTATAACAAATGAACCGAGCAGGGGGGCTCAGGACTGCCAGACCCTCTCAATCAATCAGCGCTCTAACAAGACACGGGGCAGCATGTTGTTGAATCGCGGGCGGCAAAACTCCTCGCTCAGAGGACAGTGGCACACACAATCATAACCGTCTATGCAGAAAGAGATACACTACTTGCAAAGTTAGTCTCTCTGTTGTTGTGTGGCTTTGTGGTGTTTTAAAAGATAAGAGAGAGATGAGATGAAGATAAAATAAAATGTTACTGTCTGTTTACACAGAATTTTGTTCTTGCATCATGAGCCACATTAGAGGATGTGTTTTATTTTCTCTGTCTCATATCTCTCTCCTTTTTCTGTCTGTCTCTCCTGTCCTCTTAGTAGCCACAATGGTATGACTAAGGGGATGGCAACGGTGGCGGTTGTCCACCACACCTGTTTTATATCTAGCACCAGCAGCAGGTTGATGTTTTTGGTTCGGAGTGTAATGTCTTCATAACACACAATTGGTTTCTATGAAAGTCGGTCCAGGCATTCACGTTCCTCACAGGAAGGATTGTAATACTTTGGTTGTCCTCTGACATTTCCTATAGCGTCCCCATCAGGACAAAATGCATCCATTACGTTTGGTTATTTCATGGAATGATTGTAAAGATTTATAAGAATAGGTTTAGGGCATTTCCTCTCTAACTGGGACGTTTTGGGACTGATTGGTGGGATTGCTGTGGAGGAAGTACACACTGAGATACTCTGGTAAGAGCCAATGAGGTTTAACCATGTATCAGCTCATTTAAATAGCTCACGTTACTGTATTGTGTCAACAGTAAACTTCATTTAATACTGTATGTGGGGTTTTGTTTTCAAGGTGCAAATGTTCCACCAAAACAAGTTCCTTCCTGAGACTATTTAGCAGAGCCACCATCGCTGCATTGTGATTGGTTTAAATAAATGCAAACAACCCAGAGAGTTTTTTTTCTCCTATCCCAGAATGCATCTGTGGTGTAGCCAGACCTTACTCCACAGAGCTGTGGAGATAGAGCTGGCAATACGAGACTCACCTCATTCAGATTTATTTCTCCAGGGCAGGTGGGGTAATTTAAATATTAAATGTCTTGGGTGGTCTGCCTTCGTATGACTGATTTTGTCATTTTTTATACGAACCTCACAGACACCCCTCCCTCTAAGCTATAATAGGAATTTAGAACAATTCCAGATATTGATAATATAGTTTGTATATAAATGCTAATACTATTCATAGTATTAACTACAAGAATGTTGGTTTTCTCATGGAATACTGATGTCTATCACAGAACCACTTCCACGTTGTTAGACAATGGCTCTAATGCCATGCGGAGTGATGAAGTTAGTGAGGGAAGAACAGGGCTAATATTTACTGCACCTCTCCCTGGAACCTGAAGCTCTCGTACCTCTCTCTCCTCACACCCCTCTCATCCTAATCCTCTTTGCTCCCGCAGAGAGACTCTCCTTGCTCTGTTTTACTCAACGTGCAACACAGACGATGTCTTTTAGCCTCTCTCTCCGGTCTGCTGTATCCTCCCTCTGTACCGTCACATAGCCTGTAGTGTGTTCCATTTATCCAGAGGTGAAAAGTAACAAATTACAATTGCTCAAATTACTGTAATTGAGTCGTTTTTTGTGTAGTTTTACTTTTTAAAGTAGTTTTTAAAATCTGTAATTTTACTTTTACTTAAGTAGCTTTTCTTTGAAGTATTGAAGTATTTGAAGAACTTTGCTGCAATTTAAATCACATCTTACTGAGTAAAACAAAGTACATAAAAAAAGGTCTCTAACGTTGTTTTGTATCTGTCAGCGAAGTCAAATGGAAAGCGTGATATGGCTTTGTACCCTTATCAAATCACAAAAGACTTTAGATTTATAAGTATAATAAGTATAAATAAGATAGATAATTATGAGTATATGTCAACCTGCCGTTAAAAAGTAACTAAGTAACTAGCAATACCAGTTTTTAACAACGCATTACACTATTTTTTTGTGCATACAACTGCATAACAACATGTCCATGATTTAGTGAGACACAAATAAGACAGAAGAGCTAATAACTGTATGTTACTACAGCTTTCACAACTGTTGATGCAAGCCATGTTGGATTTTGAGCTGGGGGTACTGCAATGTTGTCCAAGTTCTGAGTGCGGAAATCCGAGTGAGGGGGGACGTGGCTTTGACATACTATTAGATGACCTCACCGTCCAGCCGGGCCCCCCACCTGCCACACAGATGGAGTTCAGGGGACTCGGGGGGGGGGGTTGAGCGTCCATCTCTAATAAACACATTGTGAGTGCAGGCTGTGCTGTCAGAGTCCAGCGAGTCACAATGAACCCCCCCACCCACCCACCCATCCTCCCATGCACCCTACTGACCTCTCAAAGACTCACAGAGGTGTGGAAGAGGGAACAATGAGCCTGTAAGCACAACCCCACACTCAGATGGAAACTATTTATTTCTTTTCTCTATTTCTTTCTTTCTTTCTTTCTTTCTTTCTTTCTTTCTTTCTTTCTTTCTTTCTTTCTTTCTTTCTTTCTTTCTTCCAATATTTTTAAACTGGAGTAAAAGTGCTTTGGTTTGCTGCTGAAACTGGAAAAGCCATCCGGGCCATGAAACTCTCCATTGAAACCCAGACTAATGAGCTTGGCTGCTTTTAAAGCATGGTGACCCTAAACAGCTACTGAATAGCAAATCATTAATGCAAAAATGAAGGAAATTATTTTACAATAATTTTAGGGTGAGAAGGTCACGGTACCATCATTTCTATGACAATAATGACACATATAGAGTTTCAAAGTGACAGGAACTATTTCCGGTGCTAACGGAATTAAAAGCCAAATGTTTCATGACTCACATTTGGCTAACTTCTACGGCTTAGATGAGCATAAACATTTTCATGGTTGAATCATCAGTACAAAAGATGAACAAATGTGTGTCTGGTTCTTTGATAAAAAAAAGTCAAAAGTACAAACCTGTGTACATAAAAACTGAGGGGGGAGGTTAACTACAACTCAAAAGGAGCGTTTTGAGCAGAATCATCCCATCACAGGCACACATTATGTTAAGTGTGCAAAGATGGTAAAAGAAAAAAAGTATAGTGTTCAAAAAACTAATAAAACAATCTGAGTCAGGGTCAATTACAGCTCAGATTCACATCTCTGACTGGCCTCTTCTCCATAGCAACAGCAGCCAAGGCTCATGGGTATTATAGTATAGAGCTGTCCGCCAGTATAAACTGACTTCTCATGATTTTTCAGAAAGGAGGTTAAAACAACTATAAACAACAGCTGCACATAAGCTGACCTGAACATTTGTGAGTGAAAATGTGTGAGTCTACTCTATAATGACAGGATAGACTCACATATTTTTCAGGTCTGACTTTAAACAGTCGTCACATGTGCCTAAGTATTGTAACTGGTCTCTGTACAGGCCATACAGGCCAAGAAGAAATCCCTTCCTAACATCATTTCAATCATAATCTCGTTCTGTGCGAAAATGAATACCAAAGTTCAGCTGAATTTGTCAAATCAACAGGGTTTTTTCTAAAAGTTACAGTCAATATACATGCGGACATGTCACTATTGTTTATAGAAAGACTGAAAATATGTGAAACGTTAATGTTTAACCGCTAATGCCAAAGGTAATTGTTCTTCATCTAAAAACTGAATGTTAAATTATATTTGCCTGGTAGAACTTTCCACTTTCTCTGTGGGTTTCCTACACATTGCTGACAGTAAACCTATCTTTGCTCTTACGCTTTTGTGTCAAAAAAGAAAATAATGCACCCGTGTCAGTGTCAACACACTAATGCAAAAAACTGTACATTGGCAAAAGAGCGAGCTAAACCCTATAAGCATTCAAGCGTATGAAAACCTGCATGGATAGACACTCTCGTGCACACGTCAACACATGCACTTGCATTCCCCTTTCCCTCTCAGCTTCCTCCTGGCTCAGCTTTTATGAGGAGAGCAGTGTGAAACTGACACGGCCATTATCTCTCCTGTAGCTGCCCCTCCCCTGCCCTCCCTCTGCCCATCTCTCACATAACAGGGACAGGAGTCAACTATCAGAATGAAAGGACTGCAACCGCTTTGTTAAAGACTCTGGTTAAAGTTCACTGGTTGGGTTGTGAAGCTATGCTAATACCAGCATGAGTTCATAGGGATCTGGTCTCAGAAAATAGACTGTAAAAATAAACTGATGAAGCTTCCGGGACTGAAAAGTGAAGCCAATGCTGAAGCTTCTTAAACATGCGTTCTATCTCATTTCCAGCAGGGGGCGACTCCACTGGCTCCAAGGAGAAGTCTGTTTCTATAGAAGTCTATGAGAAAATTACCCTACTTCTCTTTTGATTTATTACCTGAGTAAACATTTTCATAATGAGTTTATGGTCTCAATCGATAGTTTCAAGTCTTATTCAACACAGCATGATGGTCATTTTGTAAATTATGGGATTTTGGGAAAAACATTTATTGGGATGCTTTAGGACCTGTCAATCAGGACAGAAGCTTAGCAATGCTTACACTTTGGTCACCTACAAATGTCTTGTTCAGCGTTTAGCCTACTGAGCTAGCTAGATCCCGCTAGCATTAGCTGGTAACTTAAGGGAAAGTTTGCCAATTTTCTTTGTACTGCTGTACATGCAGTACCCGGGAAGTCCATGTTTACCCGCCGGTAAATCTCCGCTGGATGACTCGCTTCACAAGGTTAGAAAATCTGCAACTCCCCCCCTTTAGCGTTTAGCTTAGCACAGCGCCAATGCAACCATAACTCGCTTGGCCGTGTCATCCTCCCCAGCTCCACCCTCTCGTCAAAAACCATAGCCAAAAAACAAGATGGAGACGCCCGTATCACCAAACCGTTAATATAATGCATCCATGCGCCAAACTCGAGGCTTCAAAATGACAGTCCACAAACCAATGGGTGACGCCACGGATGCTATGTCCACTAATTTTATGGTCTATGGTCTCAGATCAGGGGTTTGGCATGCTCTTCTGGGAGTTGTGGAATAGGCCTGCAGAGTGTATGCATTTTCTTGCAGTTTGACAGTTTGTTTTTAACATTAACTGTTCTTATTTTTAGATTCTTTATAATAAGATCCCTTGGATTAACTGTCTCCATTAACCACGACAACCCATCGTCCATCCATTCACTTGGGAGCCAGAGCTGGCAATGGCCTACCTATAGGTGAAAGAGCCATTCTTTTTGGTTATGTGAAAATGGAGCCTCGGTTTCATTATTTTTATGTTCTGCTACTTATATTTTTGTCTGGGGTCAACCATGTATCTTCCTTAGACAATTGCAGCCAAGTGGAAACCTCTCCCGCCTGCAGTCATGTCACCTCCCAAGGCCCCGGTGTTATAACTCAGAGAGTCTCTGCAGAGGGCCTTGCCTTGCTGCATCACCTTCATTAACCACCGTGCTGGAAGCTTCTTTGTCATCCCTGCTTCGATGACTTGCCCCTCAACTCTGGCTTAGCTTCCCCCAAGTTTATTTTTCCACTTATCTGTTGTGAGGACAGAGGGAGGCAGAGACAGAAGGAGAGAAAGGGGAGATACTCAGAGCTCGGGCTGTGCTTTTTTAATCTGTTATTCTCCTGTATTGGCACGGGCGTCTCCAGTGTGGGGATTAAGAATCCAGACAGAGTGATGGAGCTCGGCGCTGACCCCGAGGGCGGATGAGGACTGGAGGAGGAGAGGGTAGAAACAAAATAAATCATCTCTGTGGAATGAAAGAGAGGAAGACAGAGACACAAAGAGGCGTGGAGGATGGAGGATTTTGTGTGTGTGTGTGTGTGTGTGTGTGTGTGTGTGTGTGTGTGTGTGTGCATGTGTGTGACAGACAAAGAGAAGCAACAGAAAGCAGAGGAAAGAAGCGAAGAAGCGATAGAGGGAAGAGAAAGTGAGGTGCTGGCAGCAGTAATGGTCTTGCTGAGGGAAGGAGCAGTCTAAATCCTGAAACATGACCTAAGCAATCTGAAGGTTACCTCACAGAGTTGCAGTCTGTGCTGATAACCAGCCAAGGGGTTGCTGTGTAGGAGTACCACCATGCCTTCACACCTCATTTCCACATGGATGATTTCATCAGATGAATAAACAAGTCCAAGGTTTCGTAGAGCCGGGCCTATCATCTCAGAGTAATGGCGTATTCTTCAGCATCTTACGGCAGCAGAGAGGCTACAGTGCTGCTTCTGAGGGAATGGTGTCCTGTGGTTTTTAATTGGTCTCGGATGCATTTTCATTTTCATTTTGACCCAGCAGGAGAGAGTTCATGAATGGGCTTGTTGTTTCAGGTGTTATTTATTGTTGGAGCATGTACACATCACTTAGACTACATTTCCCCTTGATCTGTAATAGACTGTATTATCAACAAACCCTCTGAAATAAGCACATTGCATACAATGTGCCAGGAATCTAATCACAGGGTCAAATCTAAGACAGCTATTATTAAAGGTCCCATATTGTAAAAAGTGAGATTTCCATGTCCTTTTTTATTATAAAGCAGGTTGAGGTTAATACTGTGAAAGTATCAAAACACTCAATCCACAGAGAACTGCACACAGCCCGTATTCAGAAACTGTGCTTTTAAATGTTGTTTGTTGGTTGTGATGTCACAACTATACTATATATATATAGTGATATAGATATAGATATATATATATACATGAGTGTTCCCATTCAAATAAATTAAGCGGCTGTTTTTTCATGCAGTGCTGGATTGAATTATAAATAATAAAAAACAGTAACTCTTTCATCGTACATGTAAGTCATGGTTTTCAATCCAAATCCAAATTAAAATGCTAACTAATGTGTGTTTCCATCCTCTACAGTTACGTGAACATTATGTTAGAAGTTGCTAATTTTACAGTCTGGTGCCATTAAACCATTACAGGAGAAAGATGACGTGATTAAAAGAGTCAAATGGCAAATATTTCTGTTTCTTTCATTAACTGACATTCATTTGAGAAAGGTTACAGTCTCCTCATGGCTCCACACAGGTCTGATGTTTTCGTCTCTTCAGTGAAGCTGAGCCACACGCCTCATCTATTCACTAAGTCCAGTTTTATACCTAAACAACGTGAACATAATTTTTACCCTGCTGAGATTTGGGAGGTGTTGGCATTGACTCCTCCATTGCCATCCTCCGTCAACCTCAGAATGCCCATTTCAATTTCTCTGCACAGATGCACATTTACATGCATGCAGCACTATAATTCTAGCCTGAACAGATCACTTGTCTTCCCCAAATGGAAAACTGCTACTAAATCAATAGCAATCGGAAGAAAAAGAGATTGCTTTAAACATAAAATACTCCAAATTCTTGCTCTGTGTCTTTTCCCTCATTGTCTTTCTTCTGTAGAGCTCACAGTGTTACCCCCGAGTCTCTGCACTCTGACATCTTCGGTGTTTTGTTTGCCTGTGTTTCCTTCCTGCAGCTTTATTTGTCAAGATTGTTTCCTGGTGCAAGGTCACTCCTTTCTCATTCAACCTCCCCTTCCTCGGCGTATTGATGCCAGCAGACCCATGCTTCTTGGCCGCTAAAGCTGAATCGATATCCCTGAGCGCTCAGCGCTTGTGCTCTAATATCCTCCAAACACCACCTGCCAAAATATTTATGCTGTATTCATGGGAGATGCTTAGAGACAGACACAGAAGAACAAGGAAAGACACAGCCGGCGGCTTGATCTTAAATAGAACACTGGGCAGCACACATGATTTATAGATCATTGCAATTCTTATTAAATGTTGAGTCAGAACTCTTTCAAAATTGGATATCTGAAGAGGACACTCACTCACCCAAATTGGAATTTCATGATATTAAATTTGGTACTATGATGAAGGTAAAAAAAAAAGAGAAATTATGTATAATTGTCTAATCCTGATGGCCAAACATTTAATAGATTCACTGGTTCTAAACCTTTATTTTTAACCTTTTATTTAAAAAAACAAACAAAACAAGAACTGTTAAATAAAAAAAATCTTCAACTAACACTAACTTTGACTTGGACCCTAGCTCAGAGACCTGAGACTTGACTTGGACTCTAGCTCAGAGACTTTGCATCTCTGATATTTGCTCATCTTTTTGTACCACGGATAAGTGAAAAGATTGTATAAGCCTGTTTCGGTTGGTACACAATAAAGTTATGAAAAAAAGAAATTGAGTCGGTACAGCTAACAGCTCAGTTTTTTAGTCTTAGCTTAGTCTATTTTGACAACGTTTTATTTCCGGCATTGTTCAGGTGCTCCCAGAAATTCCGCCGGATGTCCCTTATTTTTTCTTCCTCTGCAGCGCTGTGGAGGAAGGTGACCAGATGGGCAGACAGAACAAATACAGCCCTGTGTTAATCTCTAGTTGTCTTTTTGCCCTGGAGGCAAGTGCATGTGACAGCTGTGTGTGTTTGTATGAGGTGTATTGATGATTTGACCTCTTGACTTTATCAACTCCCCTGTACTTCATCCTCCTGGACAAACAAAAGCTTTGGTATTTGGCTTTGGTTGTTCTGGCGGCGCACGTCCCATTGTGCCCCTGTTAGAGCGCGGCGGGAGGTATCGGAGGCTGAGCAAGGGGGCGGCCTTGGTGCTTAACATGCAAATGAGCGCTTTAATGGGTCTGAAAAGGTCCCTTAGGTCAAGTTCTGTGATAACTCAGTGTCCGATTTAAGCAGCTTCAGTGTGTGTGTGGGTGTTTGTGGGCTGGTCCACAGCGTTGCAGTTGGAATTGTTCCTCGTCAAAAAAAGACCACAAGGCCTCTTGGTGGCTGCTGCTCTGTGTCCAAATGAGTAAAGAAAAGTTAAAGACGAAAAAAACGTCTAAAAAAAGTGCCAAGATTTTTTGAAAAAGCGTCAAAAAGGTCGGGGAAAAAAATCATAGGAAGAAACAGTAAAATAAGCAACAAAAACTTTGAAAAAATTGACAACATTTTTTAAAACTACAAAAACGCCAGAAAGGGCGACAAAAACAGCTTAGATTTTGCCTAGGGCAACAAATTGGTTATCTGTTGTACATCAATCAAGCCCAATGAAAGGATTGCAACAGACAGAGGCCCAAAACACTGACCGATTGGAGAGAGATGGCCAGCAGACAGGGACAGACAGCGAATGAGGAGCCAGAGAACAGATGATGATGATGATGATGATGAGAGGCTGGCTTGATGGTGTAGGTGGGCAGGTTGTGAGGGGGGGCAATCAATTTTGTATAATATCTTTTATTTTATTGATATGCACCCTGGGGAGGTAAATGCCATCATGGCCTGCGCTATAGATGTCTGCTTGGCGGACGATTGATTGGTCTGGCATTTGATCCTCTGGCTCATGGTGAAGGATGTGGGTGTGTGTGTATGTGAGGAGGGTGGGATGGAGTCATGAGAGCACCCATGGCCGCCCCCCCCTTGCCCTCACTTCCCCACCCCCACTCTTTGCACCTTCCATCATCAGCTGCCATATATCCCTCACTGTCTTGTTTCCCACACAAGACTGCCTCTTGAAAAACCCTGGTGAGGTGTTGTTTTGTGAGGTTTTTGTCTTGAGTTATATTGTGCTAAAAGCCATATAAAAGGCAGAGGGCTAAAAAGTACCTATTAAGCACCCCATCAGCTGTCCGTGGCGGTGATTCCTTTTTGTTTCATTTTCCTGTGTTATAATGAAATGCAGTGGCGATTGCAGCCCTTTTGTTTTAGTTAACATGATCCCAGCACCCCTAAAAAATAACTGCAAAAAAAAAAAAAAGTCTATATCTATTGTGAGCTAAGGAGTTCTGCTCTAGGAATATCCCAGCATCGTGAAACTAAACCCAGAATCTACAGTAGATTTGTAAAACCACCTCACCTTTGTAGTAATGGCCCTGTGGATCAGCGTTGAAGGAAGTTTTCTCACAACTGTTGGTGTCTTTCTAGTTACATAGTTCAGTGTTTCCTCTGCCATGATGGTCCAAAATGATGTTAAAATGCACAGTTAGCACTGAGAATAAAGTTTTTTAAGAATGACGTTAAAAGGGTTCCAGGCACCCCCCTGAAGCTCTGATCCTAGAATCGGCCCTGAGGAAAAAAGTAATGCAGCTACCGGCCTTTAATTTGCTAAGTAATCCAAGGAGCACAAAACTACTCCTCCTTTTATTCTTGTTTCAGTTGAAGACATTTAATGAACTGCCGAACACATGCGTGACACCCATTTAATGATGCACAAGACACACACACGCGCAAGACGGAGACGGAGAGAATAAATCAGTTACATATTTAATTGTCTAGTTTAATAAGGCACTCGGTTCATGTGAGATCTATATTCTTTTAAATGGGCGATGAATGAAAAAAGGCGCAGGCATTACCATACGGCACACGAGAATAAAAGAGTCCACTGCAAAAAGGACAGGGAAAATATGAGAGCTGTAATTGGATATGTGTGAATTAATTTGTTCAGTGAACATACTATGAATCACATCGGGTCATAAAAGCCAGATGGAGCACAGAGAGGATTGGCACAAGGTGGCGAAGGCAGATACATAACATGTCAGCAAGAGTGCAGAGGGATGCTTTCACAAGTCTGCACTGCCCCCATGTGGAGAGAAAAGGGTCAACAAAACCAGGGGTGGAATCTAACTGAGTACATTTACTCAAGTACTGTACTTAAGTACAAATGTTGAGGTACTTGTACTTTACTTGAGTCTTTTCTTTTCATGCCACTTTCTACTTCTACTCCGCTACATTTCAGAGAGAAATATTGTACTTTTTACTCCACTACATTCATCTGTTACAGCTTTAGTTACTAGTTACTTTACACATTTAGATTGTTACACAGAAAACACATGTAGTTTATAAAATCTGATGTTTTATTATAAAGTAAACTAGCCAACAACATAACGGCTACAAGTCCAGCTGAGATGATCAGACCATTAAACACACAACTGGTTGGATCCTTTACACTTTCTACAATGGGAGGATTTTTCTGCATTGAGTACTTTTACTTGTATTACTGTATGTACATTTTCTGACTTACATACTTTTACTTAAGTAATATTTTCAATACAGGACTTAATATTATATTAAATATTCTACCTTTCAAATAGAAATTGTGTCTTCAAACTATTAATCAAAGCTGGGATTCTTATTAGAACTGATCTCTTCTCCCCATAGAAGGAATGTGGAGAATGACTACTGTGAGAAAAAGACTAACCACTATGTGTTCACGAACCTGTGTAACCTGACCACCGCTTGAACATGACTATTGATGGAAGTCCATTTCCTACTGGGAGACTCAGAGTAAAAGAATGCAGAGTGGGAGAGAAGCCTGGAGTCGCTCTTATCACAGCCACCTCCTATAACTAAATATATGGAGACATTTCTTTGGCGTGCTCCTCATAAACGTCAGCATTATAATCCTCACCAATCCCCACCAAGAGGGTGATGGAGGATGTATGTGACAGCTAGATGTGTACCTTTTTTTCCTGTGGATAGGAGATGTTTTTCCCCCCAAAGAGCAGGAATGTTTCTGTATGTTTTGCCAGCCATGCATCAACGTGAAGAATGTAGCGGGGATCTAAAAGAGGAGTCATGCTCATTAGTTATGTCCCAATGCCCTATGCAATATTAGAATAGCAGAGATGTAATCGCAACGCCCTTGTTTTAGCCTCCTCAGGGTCTCACTTCATTGTCTGTCTCAAGGTCTCACAGGTTTGTATTAGGACATATTTTCAGAGAAAACAGGATGTTCAGATGTAACAAAGTGGGCCAGCAGTGTTTATATCTTATATATTGAGCTGTTCATAATTTGACTGCAATAACTGCATACATGAAAACAGGGTTTAGTGGTTAACACACTCTGCTTATTGCTATACTCTTTTAAATATGTGAATGTTAAATGTAAGCACAGGCAGAGGGGGATACTATGAATCTGTAATAGCAATATTAGCTGGAATTATTGTGCAAACCCACAATTTTTTCTTATCTACACAAGACTAAAACACAGAAGAAACTACTACTTATACTACTACTATCACTACTACTACTATGACTACTATTAGTATGATACTAAATAAATAAAACGCCTTATAAAATCCATCATTTGTTTCTGGCAAGTTATGGCAACGTGTACATTACAAATGAATATACTTTTACTTTATTTCTGTTGGTTTATTAAATAAAGTAAGTCAAATAAGTAACCGAACGCTTTATTTATTAAAAATAACAAAAACAGCGGAACCCTTAGCTTAAATAAGTTGTTTCAGTCGGCCTCAGTTGAGCGCTGCACACAACATGGAGGATAGTGAAAGGAGCAGTCATGATATCAGAGAATAACGTTCAGTTTTAGCCAAACCAGGCTTTATTATTTCAACATTAATCAATGAATATATTGGAATGTAGGTAAGTCGTGAAATGAAGTCGCATTTTGAAATGTCGGTCATTACAAACATTTTGTAACGTTCACTGCTACATTCATGTTTTGCTAACTTGCTGCCCATGCCGTTACCTGTCCACGTGACCCTGACCATAGATACGTAACGTTATGTACGTCATACGTAATTCGTATGGACCCTGTCTGTTTAGGGACAACATTTCCCACATTTAGAAACACAGCATTAGGTAGGCACCAAATACTTGGTTTATAAATGTGTGGTAAGTCGGCGGTGTGTTTTTAAAACATGGAATTTAACGTTAACGTTAGCTCTTCAGTGTGTCCCGTGTCCTTTCACATTTCATGTCCTCGTGTTATCTTTTTATTTAGTTATTTAAAGAACATAGGTACATCGCCAGTATGTACACACACAAAACGTCAATACCAGAGGTGCTTATACAGAGAACATATATATAAAAGGTAATAGAAAATGTGATACACATATAAATGAAATGTAATCCTTGGTACATGATACATTTATCCAACACAAAATCGGTCTTAATTGCCTTGTTATTCTTAATGTCTCTTATAGTGATGCTGTTTTGGGGCAGTTCTTTAAAAAGTGTTCAAAGTTTGGTTTGGAGTCTGCCCATTTCTTCTTGTTAATCTGGAATTTTCCCAATAACACAATTAACTGTACAAAAAAGACAATATCTTTATCCATCTCATTGCCCTCAAAACAAATGTCTATCCTGGAATTGAATTGATTGCCCAGTTTTCCTTGGAGTATACATACAGTGAATGAACAAATGACAGATTGTTTCTTCTTATAGTTCACAGACAGTGCAAGCATATTCAATACCAATGGTCAGAAAGTTACGTCTTACTGGAATCCCCCACGTTTTCGGTTTGTGGAACCTCCATTCAGATAATGTAATACGTGCTGAGTAGGGCTGATAGCACATCGTCAATTCAAATTTAGCTGAATAAAATGTTTAGATGAGGCTGCACTTAAATGAAAAGTTGAGAGTGATAATCACACCGTCCTTTTCTCAGCTGCAGGCAGGTCTGAAATCTGCAGAGGAAGATGTTTGGTCTCCGTCTGTCCCTGTGGCTTCAGCCTGGGACACAACTGTGTTCCGTCTCCCGGAAGAGTGTCCATAAACTTGCTTCGCTTCAGAAAGCCACATTGCTTCCCCCAAAGAAAGTCCAAGGCTTACTCTACCCCTTTAGTGAGCTGGAGGCTTACCTGGACAGGTACTGAATGTTGTTTCTACATCTGAAATCATCTTAGAGCTGGGCCATCTGGAGAAAATCAAACATTTCGATATATTTGACCAAATACATCAAAGTCGATATTGCGGCAATATTGTAGGCTTGACTATTGGTGCTTTCACAAAATATTTACACAATGAGATTTGAGATAAATCATCACCAGTAATGTGGATATAATGACTAAGTGGGTAAAGGCAAATAACAGAACAGCTAGATCATTGTGGTAACAGGGTTTCCGCAGGGTCTAAAAAAGTCAAAAATGTCCAAATCAAAATGTTAGGCCTTAAAAAGTTTAAAATTTGCTGAAGCATTATGTTCTAGGTCTTAAATAATTAGACAGGTCTTAACTTTCCTACGTCCATGCAACGCTACCTCCAATGCTTCCGCAGCTAATGTGTTTTTTTACTCCGGGGTGTTATAGTTCTTTCTTTTGATATTTACCGACTATTATTAATCCGTTTCGCTTTTATTCAATTTTAATACATTTATTTACTTTGCAAGTAATTTTGTGTTCGTTGTACTTTTATGTCGCGATAAAGATCTTATATTTCATTCATAATAGTCTTAAAAAGGTCTTTAAAAGTCTTAAAGCTCCATTGTGTAAGAATTCCTCCCATCTAGCGGTGAAATTGTATATGACAACCAACTGAATATTACTTTCTAGCCCCTCCTCCTACGGTGGCCGAACCCGAAATGATCTCTCAGTATCTCCATGGTTTCCATGCAGCTGTTCTAGCCACTCCAATATTAACTTTGGTCTTGTTGCTTTACCTGTCGCGTTGTCGTTTTAATTCTCTTTTTCATTTCCCTGGCGAGGAATCTCCCACTGGCATTGGTCACGGTGCCAATAGGTGTAAGAGGGCGAAACGTGGAGCTATGTCCCTCTTTGGCTACTGTAAAGATGGAGGCGCAACATGGCGAGCGACTCGCCCGTATGTATTCTGAATGATTCTGAATGTCAGATTCTACGCTTACGAGAATACTTTGATTAGTTGGTGGAAGTAATTACACATGAATGAGCACATATTTGTGAAAGAACAAAGGGTTTTTTACTAAGAATCAACTCAACAAAATACACAATGGAGCTTTAAATTTGACTTTGTAAAACCTGCAGAAAGGTTACTGTAATGTAGCCTGTAAAACCAGGAAAAGACTACACTTGTGTCATATTACGATATTTCGATATCCAAAATCTAAGGCAGTATCTAGTCTCATATATCAATATCGATTTAATATCCGTATATTTCCCAGCCCTAATTTGAGTACATTCTAGGGGAACTATGTCTTTGTACATGTATTCTCAG
This sequence comes from Sander vitreus, assembly GCF_031162955.1. Taxonomy (NCBI): domain Eukaryota; kingdom Metazoa; phylum Chordata; class Actinopteri; order Perciformes; family Percidae; genus Sander; species Sander vitreus. The sequence continues at coordinate 629,486 of NC_135865.1, read as the reverse complement.
GGTTGGGTTTACATGTATGGATTATGTAATCAGATTACAAAATATAAAGAACTATAATCAGTCCAGATTACATTTTTGATTACGTCTTTAAAAATATGCCAATTTTCAAGTTATGAAACTTTACAGTACACCTGTAGACATTCATGTCAGCATGTTGTTGATAGGGTAAGTAGATTTGACCAGTTCTTAATGCCGAATATGTTCTACTCTACTGTATATCAAATGTAAGCTACTGCTCTCTGGTTGCCAATTTTGTTAATAGTCACTTAATTTATATTTGTTTTTTTATGAGGATGTATTGATAGGAGAGTTTTTGTTCCTTTTTTATTGAAAATGGAAGATGAACATTTTGAGTAAGGGCTTACCTTGTGTTACATGAGCAAACTCCTCCATGTGGCTTTTGATTAAAAAACAGCAGCAACAAAACAAACCGCATCCCACATGTTGTAGAGTTACACCTGCAGTCTGTGCCAGGACGGGCTTTGTAAGGCTCATTTGATTGGACCAACTGTAAACGATTTTGCAGAAATCCAAAAGTATTCAGATTATTTTACATTGTTTTTATAATCCATTGGATTACGTTACTATTTACAAAATGGCCATGCCATCTGTTTTCAGTAACTAACTGCATTTTTTAGGTAATCTGAACTGTTGATTGGAATCATTCTCAGGTCTGTAGACAGGACACAGTTCCAGCTCTTTCATCCCAGTTTGGAGGACATGGTTAAAGCAGAACAGCTCTTCTACTCTTCACCGTCTCATAAGATTGATTACTACATCTCTGCAGAGAGGCTGGACCATGTACCTGCACTGAAACCGCCGGAGGTTAGTGGGCAGCCTCAGTCACACTGTCACCACCTGGCTCACGTACAGCACTACCAACATGTCAGCTCCTGAAGTTACCTCATGTTGCTTTGTTTCTCTTTTAAAGTTTCTCTTTTATTATGCTTTTTGGCTTTTTCCCTTTCCTTTGTTGTACTATACAGTATATCTTTTTTGTGCATGTTATAGGTTTACAAAGTGAAAAAGCCCAAAGTCCCCCCCAAAGGGTCTTACCATCTCAACAGAAAACACTGTTCACAAACTGCTCCAAACAGCTCTATTGTAGTCCAGCCTTTACTTCAGAGACAAACGTTATAATGCTCGCCTAGCTGCTAGCATGGCACGCCCTCATACTCTGCTTCTGACTGGCTAGTAGTCCTTACCTAGGTACTGTCAGGGCACGCCCTCATACTCTGCTTCTGACTGGCTAGTAGTCCTATGCTACTGAGCATTTGACTCCCAACAAAGATGGTACAGTAGTGAGATGTCTCACTCTGTAGCTAAAACAGAGAGCTCAACACACAGGGTGAAAAGAGGAGCTGCAGCAATGTGCAGTACAACAAAAAGATGGTGTTTTTGAAAATTAAACCATGTAAACCTATTTTGATGTAACCTCTAAATACAATTATGAACCTGAAAATAATAATATGAGCACTTTAGATATGTGAACTTACACAATTGGTATCGAGAAAAGTATCGTAAGTTTAGGAACGGGTATCAAAGTCATGGTATTACGATCGGTCCGGTATCAAACATTTTAAACGATACCCAGCCCTACTCATCTTTTAAACCTCTGGCTGTTCACATTGCCCTCCTGCAGCCTCGTACATAATTAAGTATGAGTTGACACTTGATGATAAATGAGCAGATTTTTAACCTTTATAGACAGTAGTGTTCAGCGGAGGGTTCAGGACAGAACATTGTGTTGCCAGGGACAACGGAGTGTCTCTGGCATGCCACGGTAGCTCCCACTCTGCCTCTGTGCTCTGTCCGAGGATGATGTATTCGTAGCTTACTGGCAGCATGAGCCTCCATCCATCTGTCCGGTGTCTGAGAGATGGATGAGCCGGAGCCGTGTCCTGTGGGACTTGGCGGTCGATGGCACCGCAGTAGCAAAATGGTAGGAGCCAATCAGAGCGGCCTGTGAGTCAGAGAGTAGGTGTGCTGGCTAATCTGTTCACTGAATGAAGAAAACCTGAAAGACCTTTTTAAGGAAAATATTCCAGCACAAACTCCCACAGATTGTTGGATTGCTGGGTATCACCAATGGTTTTCAGAATGGATTCAATTCACAAGGTCCGATTCCATTACATTTCGATTGGATATCCATTGGGTGAGGGAAATTTCAGTTACAATACCAATACAGCTTGGATATAAAAGAGATTCTAAGAGAACTTGTGCTGTAATATATTAAAGCTTTAGTGCGGAACTTTTTGATATTAAATAAAACTAAATACTTGAGTACAATCCTAGTAATTTTACATTTTAAAATTGTGTGATTATTTTTACTTTTTAACCCAGCCCTATAACACAGTCACAGTAAATTGCAATTTCAACACAGTATTTGAGAAGAAAAGGACTTAGAGCAACGTGTGTGTGTGTGTGTGTGTGTGTGTGTGTGTGTGTGTGTGTGTGTGTGTGTGTGTGTGTTCCCTCCCAGGTGTGTTTCATCGGCAGGAGCAACGTGGGCAAGTCCTCTCTCATCAAAGGGCTGTTCTCCCTGACTCCTGAGGTAGACGTCCGAGTCTCCAAAACTCCAGTGAGTAGTCTTAGCCGACTTACTGTCTGTCAGTTTCATGGTCCAGCATGTATTGTTTATGTAAGATGACATTATGTAGAGTTAGATTTTTTTTTTTTTTTTTTAAAGTAAAACATGTTTCATACACACATGGGTGTCGAACCTCAACACCTTAGAAATGGGTCCTTAGCATCAAGTCTCAAAAACTGTCTCATATCAAAAACTTATATAAGACTAGAAAATGCATTTCCTGCAGAAAATGCTTGTGAATGCTGAAAAGCTAAATGACTAAAGCTAAACTGGATGGCTGGCTTTGATGCATAAGAAGAAGGTGAAATAGAGGGAATAGTTGGAAAAGTGGGAATGGTTTAAGTATCAATTTCATTGAAATATTAAATAACACGAAAAATGTATGAAAAAAAAGTGCAATATTTTAAGGTTTTCTGAAAAGCTGACTGATGTGCTCGCTTCTATGTAAGAAGAAGGTGACGTAGGAAAATGTGCAGAAGTGGAAATGGTTCTAAATAACATGCCGGCTTTAATTTTATTGAATATATATTCAATATTTTCAAAAAGTACACATAGAATTTACAAGTTGTATAAAACGTTTAATGAATGAACGATGTGGAACATTTTAAGGTTTGAATGCCACATTCACACAAATATTAAATATATATTAAACTTATATAAGAGAGGAAAAAAAGGTCTGAGTGCTCCGACGTTCAAACAAATAATGAAGATGCTCTAAACACAGTCCAACGCACTCCTCTGGCAAAAAGTAAAAAAAAAACTGCCTTTATTTGGATGGCTATTTCATTTCAAAATTACTAGTACATGTTACAATAGAGCTGAGTAACAACCCACACGCAGCGGCATGAACAGCCTTCAGGTTGTCTCACCTTTAGTAGATACAAGATGACAGGAGCCAGGTAACACATGCAATGTATGACCACTAGATGGCTCTACAAAATATATAGAAGAAGAAAAGGATAATAAGAAAAGATCTAATGAAAAACATGGGTGTGCAAACAGAAAATGATCAGTGACTACGTTTACATGCACATAATATTCCGGTTTTTGCCCTTATTCCGAAAAAGAGGATATTCCGACTAAGCTGTTTACGTGGCTAATGAAAGAGAATATTCCACTAATATTACTGTTTATTTGTAGCTGTGCAAAATATGATTTTTTCAAAGTTAACCATCGGTGTTGGACTTGTTGGAGCGTGTGAACACAGCGTCCCTCTTTCATTCCTTCAACCAGCTTCTTGAAAAGGTCGTCGTAGCGATGTGTGAGCATATCCAGAAACCTGTTGATATCCAAGTCTTTGATCATGTTTAAAAGTAGCTGTGTTTCTCCTTCTTATCGGCTCTGCAGCCTGGCAAACTGTTGGCTGGTTGGTTTGTGTACAGTAACCATAGCAACGCACCGAGCTGACCATGAGCCGTAAACAGGCAAGAGGTCGTAAACTGGGGTAAAAACCCTGAATGAGACGCATATTCTGAATGTGCTGTATACACGTCCAAAGAATGCCTCTAAAACCTGAATAATACTGGCATATCACACGTCTTAATGCCTTATTCTGAACATCCAACTGGAATATGCTGTTTACATGACCTGGATCAAATTCAGAATATTGTCATATTGGGAATAATAGTGGAATATTGGTGTGCATGTAAACGTACTGAGTGATCAGGTAATTGGTCTCTACGTAAATACATAAAGATATCAGCATATGATCTGTCTGGTTCAGAGTTGAACTCATCGTTTTTCCTTCCGTCTTCACTCCCTTTGTATTTCCTGGTCAGGGTCACACAAAGAAGATGAACTTCTTCCGAGTGGGCAAAGCTTTCACCGTGGTAGACATGCCAGGCTACGGTCACAGAGCACCCAAAGACTTTGTGGATATGGTGGAGCCGTATCTCAACACAAGGAAGAAGTAAGACATTTACTTTAGTTAGCTGCCTGAGGGAAGCTAGTGCTGTGTGCTTATTAGAGTCAAACAAACAGATATATGGACAGATACGAATCAGACTACTACTACTAGGTCGGGAGGAGAGTCTTCTAGAAGACCATCACAGAACTCTCTTCGTTATTATGGGAGGTGACATTCAACCATGATGCCAAGAAATGGTGTAATTTTAAGATCACTCCGTCAGAAAGATACAGATTACCGATTGTTTGGGTGTGGTATAGTAATAGTCATAATTTACTCAAAATTAATTTTCTCATTCTTTGGATTAAATTTAAAAAAAACATTGGATTTAACTATTTACAGAGATAAAGATGCAGAATTACAAATCATTCCTTATACCAAACCACTCAGAGCCAGTGGCGGTGGCAGGATTTTTATTTTTTCTACACTTACCTTGACGATACAACACCAGCATAAAACACTGATGTTTTAGCCATGGCTTTGTAATAGTTGGCCATGCTACAAAGAAAGTCAATGGCAATGGACTACATTTTCCGTCTTTAATATGCAAAATACCTTGGGATGATTTTTATCATGACAAGATTCAAGAGTCACTGCTCTCCTGGACTAATGTAACTCCTTGAACATGGGAGTCAGTCAGCAGTTTGTGCAGATCGCTGCTGCAAGCTTTTTAACGGGTTCTGTAAACATGAGCATATTTCCCCTGTATTGTCTCCCTCCACTGGCTCCCTGTCAGTTTTAGAGTTGAAGGTGCACTATGAGCTCCTGCATGGTTTCAGCCCGATTTCATTTTTGTCTCAAATCGTAGTCATCTCTCCTTGATCCGCTAGCTGCCTGCCCCCTGAATACACCGTGAAAAAGCCTGGTCTCGGGAGACAACACAGGGGTCGTAAACATCAAACAAACACTAGAGGCACAGGATAGGCACCAAAACCACTCCAGCCAATCACCGACAAGATAGTTGGGGGTTAGTGACAGTTAGTCATGACAGTTACAGAAACATGGGGGGAGGGGCGAGCTTGCTTTTGTGATCATGCAGGAACTCATAGTGCACCTTTTAAGGCTGATTCATGCTTCTGTGTTAAATCTACGGCGTGGCTACGTACGTAGGTACATGGAGCTACCAACCCTACGCCGTAGCCTGACGTGCACCTCTCAAATAATGTAACTACACGTCACAGCGACACACCTCGCTCGGCCGTGGCTTGGTAGCAATGATTGGTTGCAATTCCAACGACTCATTTCCTGGTTCTCCTTCTCCATAAACAACATGAAATCAAGGAGAGGGTTAACTTCTCCTGCTCCAGATTTCCCACCGTGGTCAGAAAGAACAGGGGAGACACTTTGTTTCTCTCACTATGCCTCTAGAGTCGGGACTCGCTCCGAAGCTAATCACTGTCACTCTCTCACTCTCTCTACCACACACTCCCCAGCATACACACATGCCCTGCTATTCTCTTAAAGAGATCGACACACACACTAACGCACAAGTATAAACTTCAGGCCTCTTACATACGCTACGGCGAAAGCGCTGCGTGGAACCATAAATCTGCCTTTAATTTCATAAGGCTTTACTATTTGTCTATAAAGCACTTCACGGATTGGCTCTCTCTTACCTAACTGACCTTTTCATTTAAACCTATACCCTACTTATGTCACTCAGGTCCTCTGACCGGTCACTTCTGCTTGTCCCTCGGGGCTTGGCGTAGGCTCAGTGGCGACTGCACCTTCTCTGTTGCAAGTCTGTGGAACAAACTGCCCCAACACATCAGATCTGCCCCATCTACCGAGCTGTTCAAATCACAGCTCAGGGCCCATCTCTTTCCCCTGGCTTTTAAAGTACTTGTTGCCACTACTATAACTTTTATAATGGCTTTTTATTAGTTAGTTTAGTTAGTTAGGCTTGTGCCTGCCTGGGTATATGCATGATTCTGTTGTGTGCTTTTTTGTGTGTTTTATTCTGCCTATATTTGTAAAGCACATTGGTCAGCTCGTATTGTTTTAAATGAGTTATAGAAATATTTGACTTTACTTCTGGATTGTACTGCCTGTGGATTGTGACCTGCCCCACAAGGTGGTGCTGTGTGATCACTGCACGGTCCCTGTTTACTACTAACTACTTTAGCCATGATGAACAAACACCCACAGAAAATGAATGGTCTTATATCCAGGGTGACGCAGAGGGAAGCTATAGGTACCGGTTTGGTTTGAAGTTTACTGACCCTGTCTTCTGAACCTGAAGAGCTACGCTGCTAAACCCCTGTGTTCTTATTTTTATAAAAACCCTGATCGGTCACATCCATTAACCCGCTCTATGCTAATGTATCTTCCTGTTCCCTCAGTCTGGTGAGAACGTTCCTGTTGGTCGACGGTAGTGTTGGTCTCCAGAAGGCTGACCTGATCGCCCTGGAGATGTGTGAGGAGATCAGACGTCCATATGTGGTAGGACACACACACACACACACACACACACACACACACACACACACACTATCTTCATAATTAGTAACATCATGTCTACTTAGTTGGAAAATATTTCCAAATGAAGAATTCTATATCTCAGCTTAAAGCAGAATACATGGACACATCTAAAGGTAACTATTACCCATATGCCAAATAGACATTATGTTCCTTACATCCATGTAATTACATTCATGATTATTATGGTACTGGAAATTATGCTCAGGCAGCAACAAGTTCTCTGGTCATTTGATCACCAACCTGTAACTTGTACTTTAAGTCACCGGCTTATTCGGTAAGGCAAGGCAAGGCAGCTTTATTTGTATAGCACATTTCAGCTACAAGGCAATTCAAAGTGCCTGATGTTATGAAAATATAAAAACAGTTAAATTACAATAATACAGGTATGAAATACAGGACTAAAAGTTACAGTGCAGTATGAGAAATTAACAATTACTTAAAAAAGGCAGCATCAAACAGAAAAGTCTTCAGCCTTGATTTAAGAAGTGAAAGTTGCAGCAGTTTTCTGGGAGTTTGTTCCAGATATGTGGAGCATAAAAAGTGAATGCTGCTTCTCCGTGTTTAGTTCTGACTCTGGGGACAGGAAGCAGACCTGACCTAGACAATCTGAGAGGTCTGGGTGGTTCACAATGTAGCAGCAGATCAGAAATAAAGCGTTCAGTGCTTTATAAACCAACAGAAGGCTTTTGAGAGACAGGAAGCCAGTGTATAGACCTGAGAACTGGAGGGATGTGAGCCACTTTCTTGGTCTCAGTGAGGACTCGAGCAGCAGCGCTCTGAATCAGCTGCAGCTGGCTAATAAAGTCGATCAACAGAAAATTAGTCTGCAACTATTTTGATAATTGATGAATTGATTTGAGTCATCTTTTCCGTTTTTTCCTTAAGAGAATAAGCCCAAATTCTGTGGCAACAACTTTTCCACTGTGAATGTATTCTGGTTTCATTAGTCTTCAACACTTGTCAAATGGCCTGATGGTTGCATTAAACAAGACATTTAAAGATGTCACCTTGGGAACGTTTGGGAAACATTCAACGAGCATTTTGTCGACATCTTCCGACATTTTCTGGACCAAATGGTTAATAAAGAACAAAATAAGACATTAGTCATCATTAGTCGCAGCCCTAAACCGTTTGTTTTAATGTCAGTGTGACACAGACATTAAACTTTTTTATGATTTCCAAGCTCCTGCCAGATAGTAATTTGGTGTGTGTGTGTGTGTGTGTGTGGCATGTTGCGACACATGGTCCAGCACACAGTGTGAGTGAGAACACACAGTGTGAGGCCTGGAACCTGAAAACCAAACCGCCGACCTGTGCTAGGCCACACAGACCACAAAAAACCCCAGCCTTAGTGGTCCCCTAATACTGTATCTGAAGTCTCTTTTATATAGACCTTAGTGGTCCCCTAATACTGTATCTGAAGTCTCTTTTATATAGACCTTAGTGGTCCCCTAATACTGTATCTGAAGTCTCTTTTATATAGACCTTAGTGGTCCCCCTAATACTGTATCTGAAGTCTCTTTTATATAGACCTTAGTGGTCCCCTAATACTGTATCTGAAGTCTCTTTTATATAGACCTTAGTGGTCCCCTAATACTGTATCTGAAGTCTCTTTTATATAGACCTTAGTGGTCCCCTAATACTGTATCTGAAGTCTCTTTTATATAGACCTTAGTGGTCCCCCTAATACTGTATCTGAAGTCTCTTTTATATAGGCCTTAGTGGTCCCCCTAATACTGTATCTGAAGTCTCTTTTATATAGACCTTAGTGGTCCCCTAATACTGTATCTGGAAGTCTCTTTTATATAGGCCTTAGTGGTCCCCTAATACTGTATCTGAAGTCTCTTTTATATAGGCCTTAGTGGTCCCCTAATACTGTATCTGAAGTCTCTTTTATATAGACCTTAGTGGTCCCCTAATACTGTATCTGAAGTCTCTTTTATATAGGCCTTAGTGGTCCCCTAATACTGTATCTGAAGTCTCTTTTATATAGACCTTAGTGGTCCCCCTAATACTGTATCTGAAGTCTCTTTTATATAGACCTTAGTGGTCCCCTAATACTGTATCTGAAGTCTCTTTTATATAGACCTTAGTGGTCCCCTAATACTGTATCTGAAGTCTCTTTTATATAGGCCTTAGTGGTCCCCTAATACTGTATCTGAAGTCTCTTTTATATAGACCTTAGTGGTCCCCTAATACTGTATCTGAAGTTTCTTTCCTGAAATTCAGCCTTGGTGCAGAATTACAGCCACTAGAGCCAGTCCCACAATGAGCTTTCCTTAGGATGTACCATTTCTGTGTCTGTAGCTTTAAATGCTAGTGAGGAGGAGAGAGGGGGGGCAAGGTGGAGGGTGGGGGTGTGGCCTTGACCAGCTTGCGGCCACGGTTGTAGCTCTATTTCCTCATGGGCAGGCCAAATTCTCTGGTTGGGCAAACCAGAGAAAGGGGAGGTAACCTTTCCCCTTATGACGTCATAAAGGGAAGATTCCACATCGGCCCATCTGAGCTTTCATTTTCTCAAAGACAGAGCAGGATACCCAGGGCTTGGTGTACACCTATCACCATTTCTAGCCACTGGGGGGCCATAGCCATGCTAGGAGAACTCATATTAATGTTTAAAAAAAAACTCATAAAGTGAAATGTTCATGCCATGGGACCTTTAAAACAGGTTTGGATGCACAGAGGAAATCATTTGGCTAAAATGTAGTTTGCTTTAATCTTTGCTTGAGAAAAAGCAGAATCCATATTGTTCATGCTGGAAAGTAGGGCTGCATGATATGAGGAAAATAAGCGATGTGCGATAACATTGTTAAATATGCCGATAACGGTATTATTTGCGATGAGGAAACCGATATCAGGGTTTCCCCAGAAAAAAAGTGTCCTCCGTTCTGCTGCTTTTCAGTATGCTGCTAAAATACAACAAACTGCTTTTTGAATTTAAAACAAATTAAAGGAAATCATTTCCAACATTCTTTTATTGAACATTGAACTGAATATAAAAGTCAGCACTAAAAAAAGAATGGCAGTTACATTTTAATGTGCAGTTTTCCACTGATATTTTCTTTCAACTAACACAAAAAATCTCTGAGTGTCTTTCGTGATGTGTCTCAGCCTTTCGCGATATGTTTATTACGCCAGTTGATATCGCGATGACTTAAAAAAAAAAAAAAACGATATATTGTGCAGGCCTACTGGAAAGGCAGGGTGTCTGATATTTGGTGGAGGTGGTACAGTAAGCTTTCTCTCCTTTTTCACATTTTACTCGTCCTTAAAAGATCTTCATCATTATGTCCACAGTGAATTAATGCTGAACGCTCTCACTCAGCTATTTAAAAACTGCTGTCCCCTCTGAAATGCCACCGCTGAGGCGTTATAATAAAGCACCCCCACTCTATGCAGTCAATTATTCATGCTCCCAGGATATTAAACACTCTGACCATTATTAAGGCTGTGACAGTACAGCTTATAACAAAGATGAAGTCTCGCATGAAGACATGAACTGAAGGGCCACTTTCAAACTGAAACAAGCTGTTTGTTTGCTGTGCTGCTGTTATGATGATGGGATAAGATACAGTTCTTTGTACCAGATTAACAGCAGCTCAGGAAGTTGTATGTAGGGACTGTTGAATTTAGGGAACCATTTAGATCTATTCATTGATTTTCAGCATTCAGTATTACCATGTGACAGAAGAGTTCAGAGTCCCTACACTGCAACGTAACTTAAATGAATGTTGGAATCATAGACTGTTAGTCTATGGTTGGAATATAAATGAAATGGGGAATTTGCAGCCCTGGAAACAGACAGTGCAGCGTCCTTAGCTGTGGATTCATTGAGCAAAAAATGAGGATCACAATTCTACCTAAATGTAATTTTGTAGAGCAACTATTATGATTATCGGTTTGAGTCATTTTTTCTCTGATTCCAGCTTGTTAAATGTGAATATTGTTCTAGTTTCTTCTCTCCTCTGTGACAGTAAACTGAATATCTTTGAGTTGTGGACATAAGACATTTGATGACGTCATCTTGGGCTTTGGGAAACACTGATCCACATTTTTCACAATGTTCTGACATTTTTTAGACCGAAAAACTAATCCATCCATCAATAAAATAATCCACAGATTAATCCACGATGAAAACAATCTTTAGTTGCAGCCCCATCATTTTTTTAATGATTTGCTGACAACTCTGTTTATCTTGAGTTTTCTGAAAGCTCTATGTTCTTTAACTGTAACGTGTAAGTCTGAATATACGTATGGTACATGAAGGTAGAGCTGTAATGTGCCAAACATTTTGTTGTGCAGATGGTGGTGACTAAGATTGACAAATGTGGCTCGGGAACACTGCTGACCAACTTACTGGCTCTTCAGGATGTGGTGAAAACACACACCACGAGCTGCTTCCCCCAGCCGTTCCTGGTCAGGTAAGAGTCACCCTTTGTATCGGACCGCTTAACCCTCCTGTAGTCCTCGGGTCAAATTTGACCCATTTTCAGAAGTTAGAGTAAGGTATCAGAAGTTTTTTTTATATCAGAAATTTGGGTTTCTTACGATCAAATTGCCCCAAAATAACTTGGATGCATGCATGTGCGTTGTATGGAACCCATACAACATTCTTCGCAGGTAGAATTTATGATTACTTCCATTGAATTTTGGTTATTTTATTAAAATTTTATAGCATTTGAAAAACATGTTATTTTAAACCGTATCCTGACCAAACCAGTCTGTGATTCACTTAAAGGCATACTATACAGCTACTAGAGTCGTTGTGGAGTACTTGTATTTAACGTTACTGTCGTAAATACCACTTAGGCCAAATAAAACAAAAAAAACACGATCATTTTGATCAATATTGAGATCCCTTTTATTTCTCACGATTATTCATTGATTTTAGAGACAAAATATTTGTATCGCCCTTTCACATTCAAATCAACAGAGCAATGCTTTCCCTCAAAAGGAATCTCTGCCTCAAAATAAGACTTTTAACTTATCCACAGTGCATCTACTAGAAGCTAAACATAAATACAATTGCACCAACTTGTTTTACTCAAACTTAAATCAACAGAGAACTGCTTTCACTTTCACCTGGCGACTTCAAATAAAAGACTTCAAATAAGGGTCTTCTTCACCTGTATTCAGTGCATCTCCTAGAAGCAAGTGTAAATAAAACTGTACCCCAAAGGGACTAGCGCTTCACCTTCTGCTCCAGGCATTTGGTTTCAGTTTCTGCCCATGTGCGCTCTGTTCTATATGAGGCTACTCTGGACTGCAGCCGCAGCGTTCAGGTTTTCTATGAGCAGGCATTTTAAATGTCAATATCGCAGTCCCTCATGATCATATGAAGCCCAAATTGTGATCTAAATTAAAATTTGAATAATTGTGCAGCCCCTACCCCGTGTCCTTGTGCTTGAGATACATAAGAAGTGGAGCCACTCATAGAAAAACAGCTCCATAGTACTACTAGAGGTGCAAACTGCCCAGGGAACCATATTGCTGACTTTGGGTAATGTCACAGATCTCATAGCAGCATTTAAATACCGCCCACTTGTGCAGTTCAGTTTTTAGGTTATTAAGTTTATTTTGAACATTTAAGAAGATAAATAAGAACATGTACATTTCAGTACAGGCAAGAAAACCAACACAAAAAAAATCCTCAGCAAACATGTCTTTCAAAATTATAGTAAATGATTCAAATAAGGATCTCCCATGTTCAAAAAGGAGTAGGAAGATCCCTTTTTCTATGTTTGTACTTGAGTTAAATACAAAACAATTCTTCACTTATTTATATATGTATATATTCACATTCATACATGCATATATACACACTTACACATACAAGTACATATGCATACACATACTGTATTCACACATGCATACTAGGGGTGTAACGGTTCACAAAATTCACGGTTCGGTTTGATACGGGACAGTGGTGTCACAGTTCGGTACGTTTTCGATACAGCAAAAAGGAAGAAATGCCAGAGAAATTTACTTGATTTTTACATCATAAATTATGATCTTTTTTTACTTTGAACAATGACATATGAACATATGAAACAAAAACAGCTCCTTATAAAGAAATGTACACGTTAAGTCAGGTAGCTTTGTGTAGCCCTTGACGTCCAGCCGTCTGCTGTCAGAGCAACAGCTGGTGCTTCGGACAATTGGTTCTATATTTGGGCTTTTGTTTTTTTTGTACAAAGCCGTAATTATGGTCTGGCTGAAATGGACTTGTGAAGGAATAGTGTAACGGGGCTCAATTACTTTAACCATGTTCATAAAACCTGAGTTTTCCACTACAGAGAAGGGTTTCATATCCACAGCTACAAATGTCCCAATTGCTGCAGTGATGTCTTTAGCCCTTTTTGAATGAGTTGGAAGTTGCTGCTTAAATGCTGCGGGGATAGTTTGTAGCGTGTGTGTTGCTTCTTGTTTTCGTCTAGTTCCTGTTATTGACGCACTGAGGTGACGTCGGCGTAAATGAGTTGACATGTTTGTAGTATTCCCACTGGTGTAGCCTATTCTCGTGTAGCAGATGCAACATACCGTTGTTGTTTTTATCCACCACTCTCTTGCCATCACCCTCATAACTCACAGGGAAACCAAAGTGGCTCCAAATGCCAGACCTGTTGGTTATTGGAGGATCTTCTAATTCTGGACTGGTATTAGTCACATTAAAAAACGAAACCTAGGGGTTAAAAACACTTGTGTACCGAGTCGAACGTTCTCTGGGATCAGTTTTCATGCTAATTGAATGCGTCTCTAGCTTTAAACGAGCTACTGCAAAACAAGTGGCAAACCAGTTAGCTGCTACTGCTAGCTTTCGGGGCAGAGGGTAAATCGCTATTTTCTACCACTAACAAGGCTCAGAATATCACCACACTTCAACGGTAGCATAATGAGGGTCCCTACAGGTAACCCGAAGCATTGAGAACTTTGTAAGTGTACAGACCAGGGTACCCGCGGGGTCTTAAAAGCATTGAAAAAGTCTTACATTTGATAATCTCAAATTAAGGCCTTAAAAGCCTTGAATTTGGTATACAAAGTCTTGGATTTCGTTACAAAGGTCTTATATTTTTTTGCATATTTCATCTGTTGATCCGTGCAGGACTTCACTAGAGACGAAGTGACCGGCAGGTAACGTTAACGGTTAGCTGCTACTGTAGCAGAGCTGCAAGTTAACGCTGAACTGAGCTGTGTGTTGTCAGTGTTAAACACTGCTGCAGGTATTCATGCATGACTGTTGTTGGTGATTTACAGAGGTGGAAGACTTACTCAGATCATGTATTGCAGTAAAAGAAAAGTACCAAAAGTAAAAGTGCTCATTATGCAGTGTAATATATCTTATTTTATTGGATTATATTATAATCCAATACATTTTATTACATATGACAATTATATGATAATTTAAATAAAATGTTTTACTATATATATATATTTATTTATTATTCAGGTAGCCACTTGTACATCATTATTTTCTAGGATTTAAAATGTATACAGATTTGACATTTTCCCGTCATACTTCTGTCGGAATGGGTACGAAGTTGGCATTGAATTTCATTTGAAATGGTATTGAAAAGGTCTTAAAAAGCCTTGACTTTAAGTTGGAGGATCCTGGGGGTACCCTGACAGTTCATTAAAAAGATAGAGAGAAGAGAGAAAGCAGAGTGTTTTTCTTTGGGAGTGGGAGGGGCAGACAGCACGTTGCCTGTTACATCGTTTGGGCTGCCTTGTTGAGTGCAGCAGCACTAACATTATATTTCACACAGTTTAAGCACTTTTTTTCTCTAAATGAAATAGGATTAGTCCAACGAATCGTTGGGTTTGTAATGCGTACCTAATTGATACTATTAATCCTCCTACCGATCGGTTCAATACGAAAACATGTATCCTTACACCCCTAATGCATACATACATGTTAGTTTTCCCAGATATCCCAGCTAACTAATAAAAGTGTCATGAAATCATGAATTACACCTTCGGATTTCTGTTCAAAATATGTATTATTAAACATTATACTTATTGCTGTAACAGTCCACAATAGAAATACTATAAGGTGTTGATTCATTTATCGAGAATAAAAGGAGTGGATGGATACATTTAGCAGTTTGATAGTCTCCATTTTCTCTCTCTCTCTCTCTCTCTCTCTCTCTCTCTCTCTCTCTCTCTCTCTCTCTCTCTCTTTCTCTTTCTCTTTGTAACAGCTCCCTCCACTTCTGGGGGATCTACCTCCTGAGATGCTTCATTACCCACGTAACCGGGAGCCTCAGGTTAACGGACACTGCTCCCAGCTGACCAGAGCCTGACTGGGTGGAGCTGGGACTTTCTAAGCTCCACGTACATTCACATGCATCTAAACTTCTTCAGAGGCTTTTATTTTCTAATAAAACATAAAATACTCCTTTGTGGATTTGTCCTTTTACTTTATAGTTACACATTACATAAACTATGTCGACAACGTTTAATTTCTGGGATTGTTCCTGTGTCGCCGGAGGTTCCGCCGGATGTCCCTCACCTGGCTTTCTAAACTCCGGTCTATTCAGGAAACATCCTCCAAGCTAGAACCAACAACCGAATTATGTTTAATTTTTTTTTTTTTTTAAGTAAAATTGTCATCAGACACTCGACAGCCATTTTAATTCCAGAGCTGGCCTCCCTACGTACACGTTCCACCAAATAAGTTCCTTCCCGAGACTATTTAGCAGAGGCACCGTGGCTCCGTCCGGAGCTTAACACCACCCAAGACAATTGTAATTGGTTTAAAGAAATGCCAATAAACCAGAACAGGTTTTTCTCCCGTCCCAGGATGCTGTGTGGACTAGCCAGACCCTGCTTAGCAGCTCTGTGGAGGAAGGTGTGGCAATGCGAGACTACACTTTACATTACTCTTTCCAGAATGCAGGCAGATGCACATACTGTAAGTACACAAGTTTGGCATCTCACTCCAAAATCATTGGCATTAATCTGCTGCTATAACAGCCTCCACTCATCTGGTTTCATCTGGCTCCACATTTTGGAACCTGGCTGCTGGGATTTGCTCCCATTCAGCCTCAAGAGCATTAGTGAGGTCTGACAATAGAAATAGGTTGGCTGATGAAAGGGTCACACAAAGTTTAGTCTATATCCTTGACTTGTCATGTTGAATCAGACAAGGGGCTTCCCCAATTCAATTTTATTTATAGTATCAAATCGTAACAGTTATCTCGAGACACTTTACAGATTGAGTAGGTCTAGACCACACTCTATAATTTACAGAGACCCAACAATTCCAAGAGCAAGCATTTAGTACGACAGTGGTGAGGAAAAACTTCCTTTTAGGCAGAAACCTGGGACAGACTGACTCTTTGTGGGTGGCATCTGCCGCTGCCGGTTTGGACACAGACACTGATACACATATAGAGATATAGAGAAATATGATTCATGATAATCATAGCAGTTGGTATGATAAACACTGGTAGTTATAGTAACAATAAAGATAATGGAGCTATGGCTAGCAATAATCTCAGCTTGAAGCAGACGGGAGAAGAGAAAGCTTAGCAATTTTTACACAAAAGTATTTAGGAAAAACAGTATGGTAGCTCCTTTAACGCTTCTGGAACTAAGCTCCACTTGGTGCAGAATACTCTTTTACTTTGGACAATGAGTCTTCCTCTTACTGTCAGGATTATGATGCTGTGGTTTACTTTTAAGAGGCCAACAATTATAAAAGATGGACCTTGGAGTAATATTTAATAAGTTACACCGAGGAGTGTTGTTATCCATTGCAGAGTAGTGTCTTTCCTGATTTCTGGTTCTGCGTAGGCTCTGCGTCGAGCGCTGTGAGAGTCCCGTGAAGGAAAAAAGCTGACTGTTTTCTGCAACAACCTCCAGCACAAAGCACAGTCCCTCTGTCTCTTTTCTTTCTGTCTTTCTCCATGAAATGATGCAGCAATCAAGTGAAGAAGCAGTTAGTTGTAAGCATTACAAGTAAAGCTTTCTGTCCATCAGGAAACTGTAAATCACTGAGAGTGGAGGCAGAGCAGCCGGAGGACATCAAATCTGCATAAAATATGGTCCAACTTTACCAAAATCACTGAAAATGTTTAAATGCGCACTAATATCCTGAATATGACATAATTCTGTAAATGTGTAAAAGAGTCTCTAAAGGCGTACTGAGATTTGTGAATGTGTACAGGAATCTGTTAATGTGTGTTCAGAATCTGTGCGTGTAATCGGATTTGTAAATGTGTAAAAAACAAACATCTGCAGGCATATAAGAAGTCTTGAAGTGGTTCGTGTTGGGCAGACTGAGCATGCTCAGGAGAAGCTGAGAACTTTGTGTGTGGAGGCTTTGAGTGTGATGACACTGAACCCAGGGAAGGGAAGGTAAGAGCATGAACAAGACACTCTGTGTGATCGCAACAATTGGCGACCATTATCTTTAATTCTGTTAATATAAAGTACAACTTTTACAATACCTTACTCTAGGTTATAGATGCTAAAGTTCATTTAGCAAATTTTTTAAAGCAGAGTGGTAACACACTTGGTAATGCATGATGGGAAACATCTAGTCTGCAAAGAAGGATGGAAGTAGAAGGCAAAGACTACGTAGCAGATCAGCAGATGCGGCCATAAAGTTTTTATAGAAGCTAGTAGATAAGGTGTCAAGGTCACATCCTTAAAAATTTCTTTTTTTTTAGCCAGTGGGACAGTTTCCCAAAGGTGTCTTCATTTCCTTATTTCCCAGTGAAGCAGATTAAAGTATGGACCTATTGGATCAGATTGTTATCTGCAATCAGATCACCTTAGATAATGGCCTTTGCGTGACACAGACCTTCACTTATTCACACATCAGGAGCAGAAAGATACTTAAAATTTAATGCGTTTAACCTCAGCCAAGGACAAGTCAGATGGAGAGAAAAAGATAATAGCTGATGGGACAGATAAAGACTGATAAGAGTCCCTCTGAAGGGCTACCATAAGTATTGAACTGATCTTTCCTCATAGCCCAGCACTGCGTTAGACATACAGGAAGAACTCTGCACACACCTTCCCTGTTTATGAGAAACAAACAGGAATGTCAATCGCTGCACAAAGCTTTTCAAGGTGTAGCTTTTTATATATGGTGATGGCGCGGTGGATATGACACATGCCTTTGGTGTGGGAGACCTGGGTTCGATTCCCACTGCGATACATCAACCAATGAGCAAGACACTTAACTCCTAGTTGCTCCAGAGGCGTGCGACCTCTGACATATATAGCAATTGTAAGTCGCTTCGGATAAAAGCGTCAGCTAAATGACATGTAATGTATCAGTTTAAAATCACAGTTTCTTATGGAGGTATCAATGTAGTACTATAAGTGAGTAAGAGCTGGGTGTGAGCTACAAATGCCAAGAATGTATTTGTTTTTAATTTTGTCATGACAACGCTTCAGTATGTATGGAATTTTAAACTGATTTTTTCAGGACTAAAAAAGAATTCGGAATATTTTTAAGTTTCAACTATACTATATATAGGCAGAGTGCCGCTACAGTGCTGTTACAGTCATTCCCCGACTGCAATGACGTGCAGAGACTCGCAGATGCAGAAGACCCAGACACACTGACCAATCAGAGCAGAAGACTTCCAACTTTCAGACAGGTTGCTCACGTCACATCTACGTCGTCTCTCTCAGTTGGAGGCTGCTCAGTAACGCTCAGCCATCACCGGAGAAGTGCTTCTAATATCCTTCACTGGTCTCCGTCCAGAGACACAGGATCTGTTGGCCCAGTTTATATACTGACTATGATAAGTAGGCAGGTTGGGGTGGTGGATGGGTCAAACAAACACACCAAGGACTGTTTAGAAATCAAAGTAAACAGCGATTTTAATTTTTTTTTATTTTACTTTGTCACATTCTGCGTCACGTGCGTAACTGGAAGTTAAGTAAAGTAACAGATGATTGTCACCCAAGCCACAATGTTTTTCCTATCCGCGACCATGACGTTCTCTGGTTTAGATATGAGGACTGGAAATGCTCCTGTGGGTCGTGTTAGAGGGTAGGAATAAATGACCCATATCATCGTACAGTATGGTTTGGTGGACTTGCCAAATTGAATCAAGAATTAGTCAACAAAATGCATTATTCACATAAGTGGTGTCCTAACCTTTTCCTGCTGTGCACCCTTTTGGAGGCTGATCTTTACACAAATGTTTCTCTTTAGCTTCTGTTGTGCAAATGAAAATGCAAGTTATGCTTTGCCTAGAATGCCAGTGTTTTTACACACAAAATGGACCTAATAGGTTTCCCTGCATACATTTGGACTTGTGATGACTTGTTAGGGATAGCAATTAAAAAGGTTATTATTTTAACAGTCAAAATGTATGCTATACTGTAAAGGTGGTGCATTATACAAAGTCAGCAAACAGCCTCTCTTTTATCCACCACTTTTGATGTCAAACCATAACGCTTCCTGGCATTACTATTATGTGACGGTTTAAGGTCCATGATTCTCCCTGTTCTTGACACATAATGGCAGTTTCTCCATGTTGCATTAGCAAAGGGAAGAATCTAGTTTTCTCGTTTACATTTTAAATAAAAACTGATAGCCCACAAAGATTGAAACCTATTTGAAATGATTGAATATCAGTTCTTATGTCAGTCTAATGAAAAATAGTTATTTGAAAAAAATGCAGGTATGGGGCCCCAGTCATATTAGTGTCTAATTAGTGCCGGGTAACATGACTTTAACAGAACCATAAACTTCAAAATCCTCATCTTACCAAACCTTGTCTGGCACAGTCTCAACAAAAACATTTTAAATGTCATAAAGGTTGTGTAAATTGCAGGGTCTAATGTTAGTGCTGCAGTAAATTATACAGATCACATCCATATTATTTTATGGCATATACAGTAAGTCTAAAAATGTATCCATAAAATGTGACTGACGAGTGGAGAGCCTAATGCTCTCCCTAGTTTAATCTGCAGACACACCATTGTTTCATTGTGCAGCTACATTGTTAAAATACATAACACAAATGAGTTAGTAACTGTTTTTCCTTGGTTGCTCTTTAATTTTACAGTTAAGCTTTACCCCTTCCTCAGGTGGCAGACACAAACTCTTCAAGAGGACCCTGGGAAGGTAAGAACAAGCCAGTTGTTTCATTATTTTGTTGAACAATCGGAGTTATTTGTAGCTCTCGTGCACTTCCTGACTTTGGACAAACGTAATCAAAGCCGCAGTGTTGAACATGATGCGCCTGAATCAAGATGTCTTTTATCACACTTCAACTTTTTTTTATTGTTTCCACACTAAAATGCCTTTGAAACCTATTCACTTCCCCATCCCCATTGTTTCATGTTTTATAGCTTTACAACATTGGATCAGGGATCATGGATATCAGATTTAGAGATACAAATTAAAAGCAAACATAAAATACAACATAACTGACTGCGAAAGTGTTCACACCCTCCAAGTCAATATTTATCAGAAACCCTTTCATGAGACATTACTGTGAGGCTATGCTAGGTCTAGCCTGTATCAGTTCTGCACATTTAGACTGTAGATTTGACCTACTCTTCTTCCCAAAACTAAAGTTAACAGCAAATCTTAACACACATTAAGGATTGAACTGAAGTTTGAATTTGCCCATTCCTGGACATTTTCAGTAAGACTTGTGATTTCTTAGGTTGTGAATCACCTGGGCAACAGTTGCTGTGTACGGTTGTGTTTTTCTTTTCTTTTTTAATAGGCCTACATTTTTATTGTTTCATGTTTTAGACATACAATTATCTTCACATAAAACACAAGTAGTGTCTTCCATCTCAGCCATTTAACCCTGTGACTCAGTGTGTTACGTATTTACAGCTCAGCCCTGATTGGCCTTTCTCTATGTACTGTAGGCTTTTCAGAACTTTTCTATAACCATGTTGCAAATGTAAGTAAGTCAAGTTTATTTCTAGAGCAGATTTAAACACAGCTTAAGCTGACCAAAGTGCTGGGTCTGTCCGAGGTTTCTGCCTAAAAGGAAGTTTTTCCTCGCCACTAAATGCTTGCTCTTGATATTGGTTGTTTATTCATTATTATTTCAAGCGTCCTGAAAGAAACATGGAAGTGGTCAAAGGCTCCAGGCTAGATTGCGGATCGGGCCGCATTTTTCTGTCCGAGCCCGGCCCTCGTCCGACAGAGCAGTAACCGGACCCGGCCCGAGCCCGACAGGCGTTAAGATATTTATGTGTGAGCCCAACACAGTTAAAATCTAATTTTTTTTCTCATACTAATGACACATGTACGTTTGTTTGTGTGGAAAGCTTTTATTAAGCAGCTGTAGGAAGGCATTCGGAAATGTCAACGACACGGGGCACACAAGCTCACGTTAACACAGCACCTACATAATCAGCTGTTTTAAATTTAAAATGTTCAATGACTTATCACGCTGATGTGACCGAGCCTGACCCGAACCCCAACATCATTTCTAAATATCTGTCCCAACCCGGCACGGCCCGTCGGGTACCGTCGGGTCCCAAAGGGCTCGGTTCGGGTATCCATCCTCTACTCGAGTCTTTATGCTAAGTTAGGCTAAACATAGTCTCGCATTGTCAGACCTTCCTCCACAGCGCTGCGGAGGAGGGTCTGGCTAGTCTACACAGCATTCCGGGATGGGAGAAAAACGTGCTCTGGTTTATTGGCATTTCTTTAAACCAATCACAATGGTCTTGGACGTCGCTAAGTGCCGGACGGAGCCACGGTGCCTCTGCTAAATAGTCTCAGGAAGGAACTTGTTTTGGTGGAACATGTGGACGTTGTTGTTGTTTTAGTCGTGCAACAGAAAACTCAGATTGGACAGATAGTCTAGCTAGCTGTCTGTATTTACCCTGCAGAGATCTGAGGAGCAGTTAACCATAGTCCTCACAAATCCACCAGAGTTTAGAACGCCAACACAAAGAGAGCGGAAGGTAACAGACATCCGGCCGAAAAAAGAGAGACATCAGGTGGAATTTCTGGCAGCAATGGAGCAATCCCGGAAATGAAATGTCGTCGATATAGACTATGTTTGAGTATACCTTAACAGTACTTTATATTGTATAATATTGTGTATATTTAACTGAATTTAGATAAATTGTAGAGACTTGGATTTACATTGAAATGTAAGACTTTCTTCTATTGAACAGTGTCTGAAAGTCTTTATTACATCGCCTGTGTGATTTAATGGTTTAAAATAATGAATTAAAGAAAACACGAGGCCAAGGAACTTTTATGGGACCTGTGGCATAAAAGACCTTGTCCGTAGGGTGTGTGCCCTAGCTGTCTGTGAAAACTACAAGCATC
This sequence comes from Sander vitreus, assembly GCF_031162955.1. Lineage (NCBI taxonomy): Eukaryota > Metazoa > Chordata > Actinopteri > Perciformes > Percidae > Sander > Sander vitreus. The sequence continues at coordinate 607,226 of NC_135865.1, read as the reverse complement.
TTCCCTCCTTACTGGCATTGCAGGATGATGATGCTGCATAGCATAGCTGTCCAATAAAGTTTTAAGAGGCCAAAGGGCAGAAAATGTTGGAGCTGTGGCGCTTTCACAATTCACATTTCAGAATGATTCTCTTTTTATATGCATGTGCTTCTGAACACTGACCCCATAAAGTATTGGTTAATTTTTGATTTTTTTTTTCAGCTGATTTTTCCCCTCCCAATTGTATCCGGCTGTAGCAGGGTGGGCATAAAGAGCAGTGAGCTGGGCAGTTCTTGCCACTGTCAGCCATCATCTTCTTGGATATCGGAGAAGGAGAAACTGGTGAAGTTTCGTGGAATCTTAAGAACTACCAAACCCTGAGGGAAACGCTCATCTAGTCTTCTCTTTTCTAATTGGCAGCCACCGATTATCCTCTTCTTCTACCGTTGCATTGTCCAAAATGTCCATGTTAAAGGCCACAACTGTGCCTGCTGCCTGCTCCCCTCTCTCCACAGTGTGCTCGGGCCCAAACTGCCTCGTTCCTTCCAGCCACTTCAATAAGACGCTGGGCCTGATACTGAGCACCGTGCTCACTGTGATGCTCGCTATGGTCATGTTCTCCATGGGCTGCACCGTGGAGGTCAAAAAGCTGTGGGGCCACATCAAGAGACCCTGGGGCATCCTCATTGGCTTCCTGTGCCAGTTTGGAATCATGCCTTTCACAGCCTTCGCCCTGTCGCTGGCCTTCGGTGTGCTGCCAGTGCAGGCTGTTGTCGTTATCATTATGGGCTGCTGTCCCGGAGGCAGCGGCTCCAACATCATCTGCTACTGGCTGGATGGAGACATGGACCTAAGGTAAGAAACGTGCTGGGCCTGGCTGTAGAGCTGCAAAGATGAATCGATCGGCTGTCAACTATTTAATTAATTAAACTATTTTGGTAGTCGAATGAGTCATTTATTATGAAAAATACAAGTGACAAATCAGCACAGAAAACCACGCAGCCTCTCTTGATTATTCAATTTGTTGATGTTGGAACTCCAGCTGCAAAGATAAATCATTCATTCAATCAATTGATTAGTTCGATTAATCACCAACTGTTTTGATAATCAATCAGTTTGAGTCATTTTGTTAGAGAAAAGAACTTCTCTGTTGTCAGCTTGTTAAATATGAATATGTTCTAGTTTCGTCTCTCCTCTGTGACAGTAAACTGAATATCTTGTTGAGTTGTAGACATAACAAGACATTTGAGGGAACACTGATCCACATTTTTCACCATTTTCTGACATTTTAGACACCAAAGAACTAATCGAATAATCGAGAAAATAATCAAAAGATGAATCTATTATAAATGAAAATTATATGAAAATAATTGTTAGTTACAGCCCTAACCACCTGGCTGGTTTGGCAGGCTCATTGGATTATCTAATGTAAGTTAATGAAGTGTTGTTTGGATGACTGAAGGCTGTCAAGCTATTTTAAAAAAAACCTGCCAACCACACTGGATGGTTTAATGGTTAACACACATGTTGTGCAACTATATCTCAATCTGTGCGTGAGAAACAAGATTTGTAAATGTGTAAAACAATCTCTAAAATGCGTACTTAGATGTGTGGATGTGTACAGGGCTCTGCGAATGTGTATTCAGAATCTGTGAATGCGTAATCAGATTTATAAAGGTGTAAAAACAAACCTCCAAATCTGTATTCAGATTTGTAAATACATAGACAAATCGGTAAATGCGTCCATAGATATTAAAAGTCAAAGTATTTTGCTCCAAGAGCTGGAAATACAGACAAGTCATCAGTTACAACTCAGTACTTTTACACATGACTTTTGCTACACTTCTGCCGTGACAGAGATCTGCAAATGTGTGCGGAGATGTGTCTGTTCCGCTCTGCTCGCACTGTAACGGTTACATTTCTCAACCCATTTCAATCATTTTCAGGCTTTATGATGTACGTGGAGTAGAAACAAAGTGTTGTCTCTAATTAGAATCTCCATAGTTAGGCTATAATCGCTGCTAGACCAAACACTACTCTTCTCAGAAGCGTCAGCAGCGGCCATGAAGCCAATACGACTTGGTATAACATGTCTACGCAGCCCAGAAATGTCACACGTAACATCTCTGGGCACCGTGACACAAAATGCAGGACAGGCGAGAGAAGTACACTGTTACAGCCCAGCTCTTGGGAACACCCAGCCAATGTATCCTTCTACACCCAACATGGGTTAGTAATAGGACAAAATGTAGGTCCCATTTAGGCTGATATGTGTCAAAGGGTTCTGTATTTGACCCAATGCAGGTCGCTAATGAGGCTAACATGGGGTCAGGCACACCATTAGGAAATTATGGACAGGGAGGAACACATATTCCAAATTGGGCCCTTCATTCACTACCCCGCCAGCACCATAGACTTTTGCGTAATTTTGCGAAATATGTTATTAAAAGAAGCTTGCTTGACTTAATCTCCCCTCTTCAGTATCAGTATGACAGCCTGCTCCTCTATCCTGGCTTTGGGGATGATGCCTCTCTGCCTGGTCATTTACACCACCACCTGGACTTCCTCCGACACCATCGAGATCCCATATGACAGCATTGGTAAGTAAGAAGCAAGACAAATCTGTAAGAATTGTACAAAGACTTTGTACTTTAAGGGCTTCCATGCCTATTGTTTTATCGGGTTGTTCGATCACTTTGTAGTTTTCTACCAACAGCACTGTACAGGGTTATTATCATCTTATAATCGTGCTGAAATGAAATCTATGTATCCTCAGGTATCACTCTGGTGGCCCTTCTTATCCCAATTGGTGCTGGGATTTTTGTTAAACGCAGGTGGCCCCACCTAGCAAAAAAGATCCTCAAGGTAGGAATCTAAATATGAACTTATTTTGTGAATATGATGTTTGATCAAGGTTTTTTTTTTTTTACATTTACACATGTGGCTTTATCCATTGAAACAGGTAGGGTCCATCGCAGGCTTCGCTCTCATTATCATCATAGCTGTGGTTGGAGGAATTCTCTACCAGTCCTCCTGGACCATTGCTCCCGCCCTGTGGATTATCGGAACTATCTTCCCCTTCATTGGTTTCGGCCTAGGGTTCTTCTCTGCCCGCTTTGCGGGTCAACCCTGGTACAGGTATGGTGACAGTGTTGTAGTGATATTGGCATATACCAATTTTGTCAAATAAATCCTATATCTGCTTGATTTACATTTATATTTGCTTCATAATTTGTTTTGCATTGTTGTCTAAGTTACTAATTAACAAACATCTTTAAAATTGGTTTCAACCAAACCAGAGAGGTGATTGTTGGAACAGTGTTTAACTAGACGGTTTTTGACTTTGATTGAAGTGTGTTTTATGATGATAAAAGTGATTTTGGGGCTGTTTCATGTTAAACAAAAAGGATCTTACTCTTTAACAAAAAGGTCTGTTTCTGTAGGGATGCTTTCTTAATGTTGTCAGACACTTAGAATAATAATCTGAGCCTGTCGGTGGCAAAACAAGCACTTTTAGTGGACGGAAATTGAAGGTGCGCAATTGCCCATTTATGTTGCTGAGTGCGGCGGTCTTGCTCAATACCGGACCATATTCAAAGATTGTTGTCCCCACGATTCACTCAGACACAAAAAACATGGGAAAACAGGGTCCAGGTCTAAAAAACTAAACAAGTTTCCCTTTAATTAAATTGTATAAATCCTGAAACCACTTCCTTGTTTTGTTCAGATGTCGAACCATCGCATTGGAGACGGGTTTCCAGAACTCGCAGCTGTGCAGCACCATTGTCCAGCTGTCCTTCAGCCCTGCTGACTTGGAAGTCATGTTTGCATTCCCACTCATCTACAGCATCTTCCAGCTGGTGGTGACAGTCATATCTGTGGGAGGTGAGAGTTTAGCAGGCAGACAGTTAAGGACGGCCTTTTTTAAACAGTGCAAGCATTTTAGTCAAAACTGGATGTTGTCATCTACCACCAAAATAATATGTACGTAGTAGGGCTGTCAACCGCTTAAAATATTTAATCATGATAAATCGTATCATTTTCCATAGTTAACTGGCGATTAATTGCAAATTAGTCGAACAATTAGTCAAAATTGCTTTATGCAAATGTTTATTATTATTGCATCAATCTAAAACAATGACAAATACTGTCTAGAATATTGTCAAGAGTAACCTCAAAGGTAGTGTTTGCTCAAAAATATGCTGAAAGCATAATATGGCAAGATGGCTCTAAAGACATATGGTTTTTCCTCTGCAGCATACCAGGTGTATAAAAAGAGATGTGGCGGTGGTTCAGCTGATGCAGACAGTGAGGCTCCATCTCTGGAAGCTGGCGACAGTGACTCAGCAAAAAAGAACAGCCACGCTGTGAACAACAGTGCCTTTGAGCTTGATAACGATGACCACAGCAAAGAGAAGGACGTCAAAAAGATCACCCAGCTGTGAGATCACAGACTCTGGACTGATCAGCATGAACATCCGGGGCTTCAGCACTACTGCAGACAGCAGCCGAACACACACACTGTGAACACACACACACACTGTGAACACACACTGCACTCTGCAGGCCGGAGCTGTACACCACAGCTCCTGTTCCAAAACATTTTGCAAGAACCAGGAAGCCCGAATGTCTTCCCTAGTGTGGCCCACAATTAACTAAAAGGGGGAGCAGTGACTGACACATTGTATTATATTGTGTTGAATTGCATTGTATGAATATACAAGACCCTTCTTTGACTTAATTTATTCATATAGTATCATTTCTGTCAGAAAGCCTGTTGTGTCTTTACATGTCTGATTCAAACTTGGGGCAGGGTATCATTCGGGAAAATACCTAATACCGGGTTTTAACTTAATAATCCAAAGTTAAAATCACAAAAACACTTAAAGGTCATACAAATTCATTCAGATTTAGCAGTTTGATGATGCATCCACCTTAATTACTAAAAAAGTATCTGTATTGTATCGGCAATACTGGCCCTGTATTTACTTGGTATCGGATCAATACCAAGTATTGCAGTATTGCACACCACTAGTAAGCGGACATATGGTAACGTAAGAGGTAATATGGCCTTGTGTGCTCTGATGAATGTGGCATGCAGTTAACACACCAGTCCTAACTATAGCTTTTAAAGTTGTTTTTTTTAAAGTTTTCTTGAAGGGCTGTGTAGTGGATAGAGACTTTAAAGTAGTAAAAAACGTCTTTAAACATTCATCACTTATCTGGTAAGACTCAGAGTAGTGTCAAATGAAAAGTGTGTTTCGCAGTCATCAAACCCACTAACAGAGCATAATGCTGTTATGTTTAAAATAAAAGGTGATTCTGATGTAGCAGATGAAATCAGTGGTTACTACAGACCACCTTTGGCCCTTGGGCCCAGATGCAAACTTCTGCTCTGTGTTCTCTGCTCATTCAGTTCCTTCCACTTATTCTATGCCTCTTTTAGACTACAGTAGTCAATACATAGAGGTAAGGGTGGGATTGGGCGCAGCTGATTCTTGGCATTTTGAAATGCATGAGCTTGTGGTTTTACATATCCTTCCAAACTGAAGAAACAGGGATATACAATATATCCCAGTATATTTATGAAACATATTCACAGCTTATATGTTAGTCCTCTGTATTGTGCAAATGTAAAAAAAAACACAAAATTCTAAATTTCATGGATATATGTACATTAACAAAATATTTTACAAAACTCTTTGCTTTCCTATTTACCACAATGTGTAAGTCAAGAAACGTGCCTTCTGAAATGATGTTTTTGTCAAAACACTTTTACATCGTGGTTGTCTATTTTGTTGTAATGATTCATGTTTTTATGTAAATATGTGAACTATTCAGCTCAATAAACATATTCATATTTGTTAACTTAGCCTTTATGTTGTATGTGTATTTAATGTAGAAGTGATAATTAGGAGAATATCATGATAGATATATATATATATATACACATGAATATTTTAATTATTCAAATGACAACGACCCCTATGCAGTGTAGGGTGTGGTGGTAATTGATGAGACGGGTGTACTATCGGTAGATGGGTGTGTTGCCGAGGAGGATGCAGGTAAACTCTCCTATATATTCCAGTGGCTCTTTGGCTGATAGGCGTTAGGTGTTGGGATGGTTACTGTTGAAATGTATTCCACTACTACCAAATACATGCCCTAAAATTTAATTTGTAACATACTTAGAAAATGTATGCGCAAAATACATGCAACAAAATTGAAGGACAGAAAAAAAAGGAAACAGAAATGCAAGGGCAGAACGGTACACTGCACACTCCGGTAAACTAACAACGGCAGCACAGAGAGACAAGCCCCACCGAACCCCTGCATTTGGTTTGGTTTGTCACGATAGAACCATAAAAAAGTGCGGAGTACTGGCTAGAAAGTACGTTAGGGTAGTATGTTAACTGAGTGTCAGCCATCACTTCTTTTTTTTTATCTCGGCTGTGTGTTGGACAGTTCTGGCCTTGCCGTCGTCCATTCATTAATTCATTCTGATAATGAAACACCTCTTCAGCCATTAAACCGCTTGGTCACTTGCCAAATAACATTTTTTAATCAAACAATCAAAATCTATTTTTTTCAAACAATAACTGTTTCCCTGGTAACACCTGAGGGTTTGACTAATACCTGGCAATCATTGCAACCATCCCATAAGGTTCTTATGCAATGCAAACATTGTTCACTGCTCCAGTAAATAGGACGTGCCTTAGATACGACTTGCCTATCTTAGCAACGGGAGATATTTATAGTCCGCTCAGCTCGAAGAACCCTTCAGCTCAGCTACGAGCCAGAAAGCTAGCGCTATGCTAACAAGAATCAAAGTCGATAACGTAGTGTACGGTTGACAATCAGTAAATATAATTTGACAGTATGTTTAACAACAAGACAAGCTAGCTATCCAGCCATGCATTGTCCCCAAATCAATGCTTTCACGAACAAATGATGCGCCATGTGTCCTGTCGGCCGTAGCCTAAAGTAGCGAGCTGAACAGCAAAAGGGATGAGAGATGATCGCTGTGAAACAAATCAGTCCAGAGGGGCAGTGTAACTTACTTCCTGCAGCTTGTGTGTTATCGCCATCCTGTGGTGTTCAGAGGACGAGGCACTGAAGGACTAGAAGAAGAAAACATACTTTTATTAATCCCGCAAGGGGAAATGACTTGGTGTTACACATTACACAAAGGCCCGAAATACACACACATACCCAGGACCTATACATGCACAAATGGAGAGATGTCAGAGCGAGGGGGCTGCCCATTAAAGGTGTACCGAGCAGGTTTGGTGCCTTGCTGAAAAAGGTGAACTGGCCCCTCTCCAGCTACCAGTCCACACTCCGTACTTGAACCAGCAACCCTCGGGTTCTCAGGCAAAGTCCCTATGGTCTGAGGTAATGCCACCCCCAAACTACACTCAGAAATAACATTCAGACTTTCGTTTTCTTTTAATGTAGCGCATTAATTTAAAAAACTCCTTAGTAGGTGTCCTATATCACTTTTTAATGGACACCCTGCAGCCAATCAGAATTGAGTGTTCTCCTAGACCTTTGTTACTACACACTACTGCCCGGATGTCCTTCTGAAAAACTGGCACACGTAGATTTTGGTCTTCAAAAGTGATGTAGTAAAATGTTCACATGTACAGGCCACATAGTCCTAGTACAGGGTCAGAAACATATTGTTTTTTAACCATAAAAAAAACACATTCAGCAGTTGTTCAAAGTCCAAGCTGTGACAGCAAAAGCTAGTCCACAGTCACAAAAGGAGAAATGCTGTCATGTGACGGTAAACACGTTCAGCTGTGTGACATAACTTCAGTGCTGAGCCAAAGAACCACTTCAGAGTGGGAGCAAACCCAAAACACCACCCTCTCTTCCTTTCACACACTCGCCCCTCCTCCTGATGAGTGCACTACAGCTGCCTTCACTTACTGATAGAAGTAATGGGAATTCTCACACTTCCACATTCCACGTGATTGCAAAAAGTAGCCTATGTATCGCCCCATTAAGTAACATGTATATATTTTAGAGGTTTAAGAAAAGAGTCAGTTGAGTTGTCCCATTATTAAAAGAGGCTTTTAAACGGCTAACCCACACAGCTGTTTTATTTAGTCTAATTAGGCTACATTCCTTGCTCGACTTGTAAACACAGGTGTCTCTCTGAACCTCCGATTCAGGGTTGTTACAAGTGGGACATGTTCTGATTGTTTCTTGTTTGTGGACCTCAAGTAATTCCAGTATAGACTGAATCACTGCGATGTCGAGCTAACACAAAAATCACTTCCGGGCAGACATACTTGATTTGAATTGCTATGAAGACTTGTGAAATCGGCAAACTGGTTTATTTCTGTGGTCATTTTCAGCCGTAACTGTAACATTTAAGGATATATAGTCAAACACGGAGGTCCGAACTATCTGTTGTCTCTGCTGTGCTTATTTTCTGTCCTGTGTTGCTTTGCTAGCGTCTTTGATAAACCAAATCTAGCGTTAGGAACAGCAACATGTCACCGCCAGTCGGACTGACTGCTAGTTTGGGTGGTTTCATTTTCTTTAGTCTGTGACCCAACAGGCAGACATGTATAAAGTACTAGAGACCCAGACTTGAGTAAAAGTACAAGTGCTCTATCAAAAAAGTGACTTGAGTAGAAGTAGAAGTGCTCTTTAAGCACCCCACTTAAGTGGAAGCACTAAAGTATTCAACATTTTTAGTACTTAAGTATTGCAAGTAGTTTATTTTTAAATGTACTACTCAAGTACTGAAAGTAAAAGTACAAGTATTGTGTTATGTAGTTATTAAAGAAAGCAGTCAAAAGTTTGAATATCATATTGTTTATATTATTTCAAATGTTAAGCCTAAAGGACACTCACAATTCCTTTGGCTGTAGCAGCAGTACAAGGACAGGAATGTACGACATCGCAGCATGTCATGAACCGCGGGTAGCTACTTAGCTAGTTAGCTAGTTAGCTAGTTAGCTAGTTAGCTAGCGCTTACTGATAGCTCAAGCTGGTGTGCCATTGGTGTATTATATATTTGTAACTTACCTTGATATGTTTCTTCAAATTTGACTGTGAATTTTTGAAAGCCATTATTTCGCAATCTTTCAGGAGGCAGAGTAGGCACTTCATTCTATATGAATTGTCTTTCACTCCAACAAATGAAAACATGGGCTCTAAGTACGGCCAGGGGTGGTCTCCTTCCTCACCCTCACTCCAAGTTGAAGGTGTTGAAGGTGGTGTTTCTGGTTCTTCCATCTTGAAACAAACAAAACAAAGCTCGAGTGATCTCAATGCAGGCAGCAGAGCCAAAGGCAGAACGGCAGCACGCGTGGTCTTCTTATAAGACAGCTTGATGGCTTGATTGGCTCAATGATGAGCCAGCTTCATCAAACCTGGTGACAGAGCATCTACCGCTCTGGTAGTGATAATGTGGGTTTGGAATGATTCAGAACATTTTTATAATTGTAACGAATAACGATGCAGCATATAAAAAATGTATCAGAGTAAAAGTTTTAAACTCGAAAATATGTACTGAAGTAAAATTGGAAGTAGGAGAAAAAAAATAATACTCCAGTAGAGTACAGATACAGCCTTTTAGTACTTACGTACAGTAGTGAAGTAGTTCTACTTCTTTACTATACATCTCTGTCACACAGGTAAATTAGCTCTCCAAGCTAACATTAGTGAAAGTGTTGACGTATGAAAGCATCAAATATGCGTTTTAGATGAGATGAGAGTAGATCCAGCTGTTCCTCGGCCCTGTTTGCTTAGTGTCGTTAAATTGTACAGGACGCAGGAGGTTTCTACCCAGAAGTTATTGTAAACAAACATTGTGATTGGGGTTGTGTCCGAAATGGCATACTATGCACTGTACATACATAATATGTATAGGCTACTATTGTTCAACATCCTTTTGTGTAAATAAACAGTAGTGTGTATCTTTTCGGACGCACTAAGCTGTCATTTTCAACGTCAAATTCTGAGAGGCTCCTTGCCGGTTGGAGACACGTAACCATGGTAACCCCTGCTGACCATAGCTCTAGCGAATGCTTAAATCACTGCAAACGGAAAGCAACTAAACCAACGGTCACAGGTGCCAAAATCACAGATTTTTAAATGTGGAAATGCAAATGAAAGCTTTTTTAAAGTTACAGAGCTCCTTGGTTGCTGGCCTTTGTGTGTTATGAATGTTGTCGTTACTAACGCATTGCATTGTGGGATACTTATGCCGCTGTAGTGTCTAGTGTTTGCCTACTGTATATATATTTCAATTGCTATAGTATACAACTCCCGTACTATTGGTTTCATACTAAGGTTTCCGACGTACCAGAAATGTTACTATGGAATTTTAGATGCAACCTGGGTCTATGGCTCCACCCACCTTCATTGTGAGGAGAGGTCTAAAGAGCCGGGGTAGGAAACCTGTTTGAGTGTGAGCGGGGCCTTTAACACAAATATTCAACAATGACTGACCTGTTGACTCTGCATAATTCTCTGCATTGAAACTGCCAGGCTACAACTAATTCATTTCCTTGAATTTCCTTTTAGAGTAACAAAACAACACACGCTTCTATTTGAAATATCTTCAAAATATCAAATTTGCTTTCAACATTAGATAGGCCTACTTTAGTTACATTCATTGACTCTGCGTCCATATCTATTATTTTTTAGTCTCTAACTAAAAAACTAAATTTAGTTTTTTCTAAATTAGCTTAAAGTTCAAATCATATCAGATCATAAAGAGTAGCATAGCTACCGGGCATAATTGTCAATTGCACACAAAAATATCTCTGTGGTCGTGGCCAGTCTTGTATAAAGTACTTGAAAGCAATACTTGAGTAAAAGTACAAGTATCTTACCAGAAAAGGACTTTGGTAGAAGTTAAAGTCCTTCTAGAATATTACTTGAGTAAAAGTCTTAAAACTACATTGTGTAAGAATGTCTCCCATATAGCGGTGGAAGTGTATATGACAACCAACTGAATATTACTTTCTAGCCCCCCCCATTCCAAGCGCGTTTTAACTCCTTTAACCCGAAATTAGTGCCGACTTCGTCCGTGAGTGTTCCTTCCAGTGTAATAATAGTTTTAAGTTATTTTGGTACAATTTCATTGCTAACATCAGCTATCAGGTTCCCAAACATATGCAAGCTAATGTTAGTAAAGTATCAGTGCTATCGTTATTCTGTATATTGTACGAGATTAATAGCGTAAGGCAATGTTTACAGCGTAGGAGAGAAGCAACGGAGGTTTGTGTTTTAAATATATTTCTGTGAGCAGTATGAACAATGTCAATGAAACTGAAATTAGCTCTTAGTATCTCCATCGTTTACACGCAGCTGTTCTAGCTGTAGCTAGTCAGTGTTACAACTCCATTACATGAGTTGTCTGCCAGGGAAATCCCAACATATGATTATGTTTATGTTACAAGGTAGACAATCCTTTTTCATCATTGATGCGAGGAAAAGTATCCTAGACGTCGTTCTAGCGTTATGCACAACAATGCTATAGTTAGCCAAGCAAGTAGCAACTATAAAACTTTGAATTTACACAAATAGGCAGAATTACCTGTCGAGAAGAACGCAGGCAACTTCGGCGTCCCTTTTAAAATCCTTGCTCCTTATGAGCTCTTTCCATCTTGGAAAAGCCAATCCAATATTAACTTTGGTCTTGTTGCTTTGCTAGTCGCTGTTTTAATTCTCTTTTTAACTTCCTTGGCGACTCCGTTACATGTCCTCGAGAATAGGCACAATCCTCCATTTTCAACAGGCTTTCAAATCTGCTGGCAGTCGCAAGTAATCTTCTCCCCCTCCCTGGCATTCGTCACAGTCTGTGCCACTGAGTGAAAAGCGCGAAAGGCGGAGGTATGTCCCTCTTTGGCTAATGTATTTTAAAGATGGAGTCGCAACATGGCGGCCGTCATTCGAGCGACTCGCCCGTATGTATTCTGAATGATTCTGAATGTCATTTTCTACGCTTACGAGAATACTTTGATTAGTTGGTGGAAGTAATTACACATGAATGAGCACATATTTGTGAAAGAACAAAGGGTTTTTTACTAAGAATCAACTCAACAAAATACACAATGGAGCTTTAAAGTATCTGATATTTACTGTACTTAAGTATCAAAAGTTAAAAGTAATTTTCTGATAATAAATATACTTAAGTATTAGAAGTAAAAGTAAAAAAAAAAAAACTTTGATTATGAACTTTATGGCCAAAGGTGTGTAACGTTATCTTCATCACCAC